>NW_026697502.1:0-23044 GCF_030435755.1 Ochotona princeps
TGGTGGCATGTGAAACCCGCATGTGGAGCATTCATTTGTGTGGGATGCTCTACCAGGTTCATTCCTAGATAATGCACTCATAGGGCACTAAACATAGAGTGTGAAAACTGAGTTTCCTTGAGAGCTGCTTGGAAGCCTGATGGTGTGTGAAGTTAGTGAGCCAAATGGAGTTGTTCTCCCACAAGAACCACTCGGCTGATCCTTCTTCAATATGCCCTTCACCAACATGCAGTGTGTCCTTGATTGAATTAGCTCTCACACCAATATTTGCATCTAGAGCCTTTGCATTGAGGGCTATCTGAAAACGGCTGTGGCGCTGAAGTTGCCTGTGAATGTGGAGTTGGTGGCATGTGAAACCCGCATGTGGAGCATTCGTTTGTGTGCAATGCTCTACCAGGTTCATTTTAGATAATGCACTAAAAGGGCACTAAGCATAGAGTGTGAAAACTGAGTTTCCTTGAGAGCTGCTTGGAAGCCTGATGGTGTGTGAAGTTAGTGAGCCAAATGGAGTTGTTCTCCCACAAGAACCACTCGGCTGATCCTTCTTCAATATGCCCTTCACCAACATGCAGTGTTTCCTTGTTTGAATTAGCTCTCACACCAATATTTGCGTCTAGAGCCTTTGCATTGAGGGCTATCTGAAAACGGCTGTGGCGCTGAAGTTGCCTGTGAATGTGGAGTTGGTGGCATGTGAAACCCGCATGTGGAGCATTCGTTTATGTGGGATGCTCTCCAAGCTTAAATTCAGTCCTAGGCACTCATAGGGCACTAAGCATAGAGTGTGAAAACTGAGTTTCCTTGAGAGCTGCTTGGAAGCCTGATGGTGTGTGAAGTTACTGAGCCAAATGGAGTTGTTCTCCCACAAGAACCACTCGGCTGATCCTTCTTCAATATGCCCTTCACCAACATGCAGTGTTTCCTTGATTGAATTAGCTCTCACACCAATATTTGCGTCTAGAGCCTTTGCATGGAGGGCTATCTGAAAACGGCTGTGGCGCTGAAGTTGCCTGTGAATGTGGAGTTGGTGGCATGTGAAACCCGCATGTGGAGCATTCGTTTATGTGGGATGCTCTCCAAGCTTCAATTCAGTCCTAGGCACTCATAGGGCACTAAGCATAGAGTGTGAAAACTGAGTTTCCTTGAGAGCTGCTTGGAAGCCTGATGGTGTGTGAAGTTAGTGAGCCAAATGGAGTTGTTCTCCCACAAGAACCACTCGGCTGATCCTTCTTCAATATGCCCTTCACCAACATGCAGTGTTTCCTTGATTGAATTAGCTCTCACACCAATATTTGCGTCTAGAGCCTTTGCATGGAGGGCTATCTGAAAACGGCTGTGGCGCTGAAGTTGCCTGTGAATGTGGAGTTGGTGGCATGTGAAACCCGCATGTGGAGCATTCGTTTATGTGGGATGCTCTCCAAGCTTCAATTCAGTCCTAGGCACTCATAGGGCACTAAGCATAGAGTGTGAAAACTGAGTTTCCTTGAGAGCTGCTTGGAAGCCTGATGGTGTGTGAAGTTAGTGAGCCAAATGGAGTTGTTCTCCCACAAGAAGCACTCGGCTGATCCTTCTTCAATATGCCCTTCACCAACATGCAGTGTTTCCTTGATTGAATTAGCTCTCACACCAATATTTGTGTCTAGAGCCTTTGCATTGAGGGCTATCTGAAAACGGCTGTGGCGCTGAAGTTGCCTGTGAATGTGGAGTTGGTGGCATGTGAAACCCGCATGTGGAGCATTCGTTTATGTGGGATGCTCTCCAAGCTTCAATTCAGTCCTAGGCACTCATAGGGCACTAAGCATAGAGTGTGAAAACTGAGTTTCCTTGAGAGCTGCTTGGAAGCCTGATGGTGTGTGAAGTTAGTGAGCCAAATGGAGTTGTTCTCCCACAAGAACCACTCGGCTGATCCTTCTTCAATATGCCCTTCACCAACATGCAGTGTTTCCTTGATTGAATTAGCTCTCACACCAATATTTGCGTGTAGAGCCTTTGCATTGAGGGCTATCTGAAAACGGCTGTGGCGCTGAAGTTGCCTGTGAATGTGGAGTTGTTGGCATGTGAAACCCGCATGTGGAGCATTCGTTTGTGTGGGATGCTCACCAAGCTTCATTTCAGTCATACCCATGAAAAGGGCACTAAGCATAGAGTGTGAAAACTGAGTTTCCTTGAGAGCTGCTTGGAAGCCTGATGGTGTGTGAAGTTAGTGAGCCAAATGGAGTTGTTCTCCCACAAGAACCACTCGGCTGATCCTTCTTCAATATGCCCTTCACCAACATGCAGTGTTTCTTGATTGAATTAGCTCTCACACCAATATTTGCGTCTAGAGCCTTTGCATTGAGGGCTATCTGAAAACGGCTGTGGCGCTGAAGTTGCCTGTGAATGTGGAGTTGGTGGCATGTGAAACCCGCATGTGGAGCATGCGTTTGTGTGGGATGTTGACCAAGCTTCATTTCAGTCCTAGGCACACAAAGAGCACTAAGCATAGAGTGTGAAAACTGAGTTTCCTTGAGAGCTGCTTGGAAGCCTGATGGTGTGTGAAGTTAGTGAGCCAAATGGAGTTGTTCTCCCACAAGAACCACTCGGCTAATCCTTCTTCAATATGCCCTTCACCAACATGCAGTGTTTCCTTGATTGAATTAGCTCTCACACCAATATTTGCGTCTAGAGCCTTTGCATGGAGGGCTATCTGAAAACGGCTGTGGCGCTGAAGTTGCCTGTGAATGTGGAGTTGGTGGCATGTGAAACCCGCATGTGGAGCATTCGTTTGTGTGGGATGCTCTCCAAGCTTCAATTCAGTCCTAGGCACTCATAGGGCACTAAGCATAGAGTGTGAAAACTGAGTTTCCTTGAGAGCTGCTTGGAAGCCTGATGGTGTGTGAAGTTAGTGAGCCAAATGGAGTTGTTCTCCCACAAGAACCACTCGGCTGATCCTTCTTCAATATGCCCTTCACCAACATGCAGTGTTTCCTTGATTGAATTAGCTGTCACACCAATATTTGCGTCCAGAGCCTTTGCATTGAGGGCTATCTGAAAACGGCTGTGGCGCTGAAGTTGCCTGTGAATGTGGAGTTGGTGGCATGTGAAACACGCATGTGGAGCATTCGTTTATGTGGGATGCTCTCCAAGCTTCAATTCAGTCCTAGGCACTCATAGGGCACTAAGCATAGAGTGTGAAAACTGAGTTTCCTTGAGAGCTGCTTGGAAGCCTGATGGTGTGTGAAGTTAGTGAGCCAAATGGAGTTGTTCTCCCACAAGAACCACTCGGCTGATCCTTCTTCAATATGCCCTTCACCAACATGCAGTGTTTCCTTGATTGAATTAGCTCTCACACCAATATTTGCGTCTAGAGCCTTTGCATTGAGGGCTATTTGAAAACGGCTGTGGCGCTGAAGTTGCCTGTGAATGTGGAGTTGGTGGCATGTGAAACCCGCATGTGGAGCATTCGTTTGTGTGGGATGCTGACCAAGCTTCATTTCAGTCCTAGGCACACAAAGAGCACTAAGCCTAGAGTGTGAAAACTGAGTTTCCTTGAGAGCTGCTTGGAAGCCTGATGGTGTGTGAAGTTAGTGAGCCAAATGGAGTTGTTCTCCCACAAGAACCACTCGGCTGATCCTTCTTCAATATGCCCTTCACCAACATGCAGTGTTTCCTTGATTGAATTAGCTCTCACACCAATATTTGCGTCTAGAGCCTTTGCATTGAGGGCTATCTGAAAACGGCTGTGGCGCTGAAGTTGCCTGTGAATGTGGAGTTGGTGGCATGTGAAACCCGCATGTGGAGCATTCGTTTATGTGGGATGCTCTCCAAGCTTCAATTCAGTCCTAGGCACTCATAGGGCACTAAGAATAGAGTGTGAAAACTGAGTTTCCTTGAGAGCTGCTTGGAAGCCTGATGGTGTGTGAAGTTAGTGAGCCAAATGGAGTTGTTCTCCCACAAGAACCACTCGGCTAATCCTTCTTCAATATGCCCTTCACCAACATGCAGTGTTTCCTTGATTGAATTAGCTCTCACACCAATATTTGCGTCTAGAGCCTTTGCATTGAGGGCTATCTGAAAACGGCTGTGGCGCTGAAGTTGCCTGTGAATGTGGAGTTGGTGGCATGTGAAACCCGCATGTGGAGCATTCGTTTATGTGGGATGCTCTCCAAGCTTCAATTCAGTCCTAGGCACTCAAAGGGCACTAAGCCTAGAGTGTGAAACCTGAGTTTCCTTGAGAGCTGCTTGGAAGCCTGATGGTGTGTGAAGTTAGTGAGCCAAATGGAGTTGTTCTCCCACAAGAACCACTCGGCTGATCCTTCTTTAATATGCCCTTCACCAACATGCAGTGTTTCCTTGATTGAATTAGCTCTCACACCAATATTTGCGTCTAGAGCCTTTGCATTGAGGGCTATCTGAAAACGGCTGTGGCTCTGAAGTTGCCTGTGAATGTGGAGTTGGTGGCATGTGAAACCCGCATGTGGAGCATTCGTTTGTGTGGGATGTTCTACCAGGTTCATTCCTAGATAATGCACTCAAAGGGCACTAAGCATAGTGTGAAAACTGAGTTTCCTTGAGAGCTGCTTGGAAGCCTGATGGTGTGTGAAGTTAGTGAGCCAAATGGAGTTGTTCTCCCACAAAAACCACTCGGCTGATCCTTCTTTAATATGCCCTTCACCAACATGCAGTGTTTCCTTGATTGAATTAGCTCTCACACCAATATTTGCGTCTAGAGCCTTTGCATTGAGGGCTATCTGAAAACGGCTGTGGCGCTGAAGTTGCCTGTGAATGTGGAGTTGGTGGCATGTGAAACCCGCATGTGGAGCATTCGTTTATGTGGGATACTGACCAAGCTTCATTTCAGTCCTAGGCACACAAAGAGCACTAAGCATAGAGTGTGAAAACTGAGTTTCCTTGAGAGCTGCTTGGAAGCCTGATGGTGTGTGAAGTTAGTGAGCCAAATGGAGTTGTTCTCCCACAAGAACCACTCGGCTGATCTTTCTTCAATATGCCCTTCACCAACATGCAGTGTTTCCTTGATTGAATTAGCTCTCACACCAATATTTGCGTCTAGAGCCTTTGCATTGAGGGCTATCTGAAAACGGCTGTGGCGCTGAAGTTGCCTGTGAATGTGGAGTTGGTGGCATGTGAAACCCGCATGTGGAGCATTCGTTTATGTGGGATGCTGACCAAGCTTCATTTCAGTCCTAGGCACACAAAGAGCACTAAGCATAGAGTGTGAAAACTGAGTTTCCTTGAGAGCTGCTTGGAAGCCTGATGGTGTGTGAAGTTAGTGAGCCAAATGGAGTTGTTCTCCCACAAGAACCACTCGGCTGATCCTTCTTCAATATGCCCTTCACCAACATGCAGTGTTTCCTTGATTGAATTAGCTCTCATACCAATATTTGCGTCTAGAGCCTTTGCATTGAGGGCTATCTGAAAACGGCTGTGGCGCTGAAGTTGCCTGTGAATGTGGAGTTGGTGGCATGTGAAACCCGCATGTGGAGCATTCGTTTATGTGGGATGCTCTCCAAGCTTCAATTCAGTCCTAGGCACTCATAGGGCACTAAGCATAGAGTGTGAAAACTGAGTTTCCTTGAGAGCTGCTTGGAAGCCTGATGGTGTGTGAAGTTAGTGAGCCAAATGGAGTTGTTCTCCCACAAGAACCACTCGGCTGATCCTTCTTCAATATGCCCTTCACCAACATGCAGTGTTTCCTTGATTGAATTAGCTCTCACACCAATATTTGCGTCTAGAGCCTTTGCCTTGAGGGCTATCTGAAAACGGCTGTGGCGCTGAAGTTGCCTGTGAATGTGGAGTTGGTGGCATGTGTAACCCGCATGTGGAGCATTCGTTTGTGTGGGATGCTCTACCAGGTTCATTCCTAGATAATGCACTCAAAGGGCACTAAGCATAGAGTGTGAAAACTGAGTTTCCTTGAGAGCTGCTTGGAAGCCTGATGGTGTGTGAAGTTAGTGATCCAAATGGAGTTGTTCTCCCACAAGAACCACTCGGCTGATCCTTCTTCAATATGCCCTTCACCAACATGCAGTGTTTCCTTGATTGAATTAGCTCTCACACCAATATTTGCGTCTAGAGCCTTTGCCTTGAGGGCTATCTGAAAACGTCTGTGGCGCTGAAGTTGCCTGTGAATGTGGAGTTGGTGGCATGTGAAACCCGCATGTGGAGCATTCGTTTATGTGGGATGCTCTCCAAGCTTAAATTCAGTCCTAGGCACTCATAGGGCACTAAGCATAGAGTGTGAAAACTGAGTTTCCTTGAGAGCTGCTTGGAAGCCTGATGGTGTGTGAAGTTAGTGAGCCAAATGGAGTTGTTCTCCCACAAGAACCACTCGGCTGATCCTTCTTCAATATGCCCTTCACCAACATGCAGTGTTTCCTTGATTGAATTAGCTCTCACACCAATATTTGCGTCTAGAGCCTTTGCATTGAGGGCTATTTGAAAACGGCTGTGGCTCTGAAGTTGCCTGTGAATGTGGAGTTGGTGGCATGTGAAACCCGCATGTGGAGCATTCGTTTGTGTGGGATGCTCTACCAGGTTCATTCCTAGATAATGCACTCAAAGGGCACTAAGCATAGAGTGTGAAAACTGAGTTTCCTTGAGAGCTGCTTGGAAGCCTGATGGTGTGTGAAGTTAGTGAGCCAAACGGAGTTGTTCTCCCACAAGAACCACTCGGCTGATCCTTCTTTAATATGCCCTTCACCAACATGCAGTGTTTCCTTGTTTGAATTAGCTCTCACACCAATATTTGCGTCTAGAGCCTTTGCATGGAGGGCTATCTGAAAACGGCTGTGGCGCTGACGTTGCCTGTGAATGTGGAGTTGGTGGCATGTGAAACCCGCATGTGGAGCATTCGCTTATGTGGGATGCTCTCCAAGCTCCAATTCAGTCCTAGGCACTCATAGGGCACTAAGCATAGAGTGTGAAAACTGAGTTTCCTTGAGAGCTGCTTGGAAGCCTGATGGTGTGTGAAGTTAGTGAGCCAAATGGAGTTGTTCTCCCACAAGAACCACTCGGCTGATCCTTCTTCAATATGCCCTTCACCAACATGCAGTGTTTCCTTGATTGAATTAGCTGTCACACCAATATTTGCGTCTAGAGCCTTTGCATTGAGGGCTATCTGAAAACGGCTGTGGCGCTGAAGTTGCCTGTGAATGTGGAGTTGGTGGCATGTGAAACCCGCATGTGGAGCATTCGTTTATGTGGGATGCTCTCCAAGCTTCAATTCAGTCCTAGGCACTCATAGGGCACTAAGCATAGAGTGTGAAAACTGAGTTTCCTTGAGAGCTGCTTGGAAGCCTGATGGTGTGTGAAGTTAGTGAGCCAAATGGAGTTGTTCTCCCACAAGAACCACTCGGCTGATCCTTCTTCAATATGCCCTTCACCAACATGCAGTGTTTCCTTGATTGAATTAGCTCTCACACCAATATTTGCGTCTAGAGCCTTTGCATTGAGGGCTATCTGAAAACGGCTGTGGCGCTGAAGTTGCCTGTGAATGTGGAGTTGGTGGCATGTGAAACCCGCATGTGGAGCATTCGTTTGTGTGGGATGCTGACCAAGCTTCATTTCAGTCCTAGGCACACAAAGAGCACTAAGCATAGAGTGTGAAAACTGAGTTTCCTTGAGAGCTGCTTGGAAGCCTGATGGTGTGTGAAGTTAGTGAGCCAAATGGAGTTGTTCTCCCACAAGAACCACTCGGCTGATCCTTCTTCAATATGCCCTTCACCAACATGCAGTGTTTCCTTGATTGAATTAGCTCTCACACCAATATTTGCGTCTAGAGCCTTTGCATGGAGGGCTATCTGAAAACGGCTGTGGCGCTGAAGTTGCCTGTGAATGTGGAGTTGGTGGCATGTGAAACCCGCATGTGGAGCATTCGTTTATGTGGGATGCTCTCCAAGCTTCAATTCAGTCCTAGGCACTCATAGGGCACTAAGCATAGAGTGTGAAAACTGAGTTTCCTTGAGAGCTGCTTGGAAGCCTGATGGTGTGTGAAGTTAGTGAGCCAAATGGAGTTGTTCTCCCACAAGAACCACTCGGCTGATCCTTCTTCAATATGCCCTTCACCAACATGCAGTGTTTCCTTGATTGAATTAGCTCTCACACCAATATTTGCGTCTAGAGCCTTTGCCTTGAGGGCTATCTGAAAACGGCTGTGGCGCTGAAGTTGCCTGTGAATGTGGAGTTGGTGGCATGTGAAACCCGCATGTGGAGCATTCGTTTATGTGGGATGCTCTCCAAGCTTCAATTTAGTCCTAGGCACTCATAGGGCACTAAGCATAGAGTGTGAAAACTGAGTTTCCTTGAGAGCTGCTTGGAAGCCTGATGGTGTGTGAAGTTAGTGAGCCAAATGGAGTTGTTCTCCCACAAGAACCACTCGGCTGATCCTTCTTCAATATGCCCTTCACCAACATGCAGTGTTTCCTTGATTGAATTAGCTGTCACACCAATATTTGCGTCTAGAGCCTTTGCATTGAGGGCTATCTGAAAACGGCTGTGGCGCTGAAGTTGCCTGTGAATGTGGAGTTGGTGGCATGTGAAACCCGCATGTGGAGCATTCGTTTGTGTGGGATGCTGACCAAGCTTCATTTCAGTCCTAGGCACACAAAGAGCACTAAGCATAGAGTGTGAAAACTGAGTTTCCTTGAGAGCTGCTTGGAAGCCTGATGGTGTGTGAAGTTAGTGAGCCAAATGGAGTTGTTCTCCCACAAGAACCACTCGGCTGATCCTTCTTCAATATGCCCTTCACCAACATGCAGTGTTTCCTTGATTGAATTAGCTCTCACACCAATATTTGCGTCTAGAGCCTTTGCATGGAGGGCTATCTGAAAACGGCTGTGGCGCTGAAGTTGCCTGTGAATGTGGAGTTGGTGGCATGTGAAACCCGCATGTGGAGCATTCGTTTATGTGGGATGCTCTCCAAGCTTCAATTCAGTCCTAGGCACTCATAGGGCACTAAGCATAGAGTGTGAAAATTGAGTTTCCTTGAGAGCTGCTTGGAAGCCTGATGGTGTGTGAAGTTAGTGAGCCAAATGGAGTTGTTCTCCCACAAGAACCACTCGGCTGATCCTTCTTCAATATGCCCTTCACCAACATGCAGTGTTTCCTTGATTGAATTAGCTCTCACACCAATATTTGCGTCTAGAGCCTTTGCCTTGAGGGCTATCTGAAAACGGCTGTGGCGCTGAAGTTGCCTGTGAATGTGGAGTTGGTGGCATGTGAAACCCGCATGTGGAGCATTCGTTTATGTGGGATGCTCTCCAAGCTTCAATTTAGTCCTAGGCACTCATAGGGCACTAAGCATAGAGTGTGAAAACTGAGTTTCCTTGAGAGCTGCTTGGAAGCCTGATGGTGTGTGAAGTTAGTGAGCCAAATGGAGTTGTTCTCCCACAAGAACCACTCGGCTGATCCTTCTTCAATATGCCCTTCACCAACATGCAGTGTTTCCTTGATTGAATTAGCTCTCACACCAATATTTGCGTCTAGAGCCTTTGCCTTGAGGGCTATCTGAAAACGGCTGTGGCGCTGAAGTTGCCTGTGAATGTGGAGTTGGTGGCATGTGAAACCCGCATGTGGAGCATTCGTTTGTGTGGGATGCTCTCCAAGCTTCATTTCAGTCCTAGCCATGAAAAGGGCACTAAGCATAGAGTGTGAAAACTGAGTTTCCTTGAGAGCTGCTTGGAAGCCTGATGGTGTGTGAAGTTAGTGAGCCAAATGGAGTTGTTCTCCCACAAGAACCACTCGGCTGATCCTTCTTCAATATGCCCTTCACCAACATGCAGTGTTTCCTTGATTGAATTAGCTCTCACACCAATATTTGCGTCTAGAGCCTTTGCATTGAGGGCTATCTGAAAACGGCTGTTTCGCTGAAGTTGCCTGTGAATGTGGAGTTGGTGGCATGTGAAACCCGCATGTGGAGCATTCGTTTGTGTGCAATGCTCTACCAGGTTCATTCCTAGATAATGCACTCAAAGGGCACTAAGCATAGAGTGTGAAAACTGAGTTTCCTTGAGAGCTGCTTGGAAGCCTGATGGTGTGTGAAGTTAGTGAGCCAAATGGAGTTGTTCTCCCACAAGAACCACTCGGCTGATCCTTCTTCAATATGCCCTTCACCAACATGCAGTGTTTCCTTGATTGAATTAGCTCTCACACCAATATTTGCGTCTAGAGCCTTTGCATGGTGGGCTATCTGAAAACGGCTGTGGCGCTGAAGTTGCCTGTGAATGTGGAGTTGGTGGCATGTGAAACCCGCATGTGGAGCATTCGTTTATGTGGGATGCTCTCCAAGCTTAAATTCAGTCCTAGCCATGAAAAGGGCACTAAGCATAGAGTGTGAAAACTGAGTTTCCTTGAGAGCTGCTTGGAAGCCTGATGGTGTGTGAAGTTAGTGAGCCAAATGGAGTTGTTCTCCCACAAGAACCACTCGGCTGATCCTTCTTCAATATGCCCTTCACCAACATGCAGTGTTTCCTTGATTGAATTAGCTCTCACACCAATATTTGCGTCTAGAGCCTTTGAATTGAGGGCTATCTGAAAACGTCTGTGGCGCTGAAGTTGCCTGTGAATGTGGAGTTGGTGGCATGTGAAACCCGCATGTGGAGCATTCGTTTATGTGGGATGCTCTCCAAGCTTCAATTCAGTCCTAGGCACTCATAGGGCACTAAGCATAGAGTGTGAAAACTGAGTTTCCTTGAGAGCTGCTTGGAAGCCTGATGGTGTGTGAAGTTAGTGAGCCAAATGGAGTTGTTCTCCCACAAGAACCACTCGGCTGATCCTTCTTCAATATGCCCTTCACCAACATGCAGTGTTTCCTTGATTGAATTAGCTCTCACACCAATATTTGTGTCTAGAGCCTTTGCATTGAGGGCTATCTGAAAACGGCTGTGGCGCTGAAGTTGCCTGTGAATGTGGAGTTGGTGGCATGTGAAACCCGCATGTGGAGCATTCGTTTATGTGGGATGCTCTCCAAGCTTCAATTCAGTCCTAGGCACTCATAGGGCACTAAGCCTAGAGTGTGAAAACTGAGTTTCCTTGAGAGCTGCTTGGCAGCCTGATGGTGTGTGAAGTTAGTGAGCCAAATGGAGTTGTTCTCCCACAAGAACCACTCGGCTGATCCTTCTTCAATATGCCCTTCACCAACATGCAGTGTTTCCTTGATTGAATTAGCTCTCACACCAATATTTGCGTCTAGAGCCTTTGCCTTGAGGGCTATCTGAAAACGGCTGTGGCGCTGAAGTTGCCTGTGAATGTGGAGTTGGTGGCATGTGAAACCCGCATGTGGAGCATGCGTTTGTGTGGGATGTTGACCAAGCTTCATTTCAGTCCTAGGCACACAAAGAGCACTAAGCATAGAGTGTGAAAACTGAGTTTCCTTGAGAGCTGCTTGGAAGCCTGATGGTGTGTGAAGTTAGTGAGCCAAATGGAGTTGTTCTCCCACAAGAACCACTCGGCTGATCCTTCTTCAATATGCCCTTCACCAACATGCAGTGTTTCCTTGATTGAATTAGCTCTCACACCAATATTTGCGTCTAGAGCCTTTGCATTGAGGGCTATCTGAAAACGGCTGTGGCGCTGAAGTTGCCTGTGAATGTGGAGTTGGTGGCATGTGAAACCCGCATGTGGAGCATGCGTTTGTGTATGATGTTGACCAAGCTTCATTTCAGTCCTAGGCACACAAAGAGCACTAAGCATAGAGTGTGAAAACTGAGTTTCCTTGAGAGCTGCTTGGAAGCCTGATGGTGTGTGAAGTTAGTGAGCCAAATGGAGTTGTTCTCCCACAAGAACCACTCGGCTGATCCTTCTTCAATATGCCCTTCACCAACATGCAGTGTTTCCTTGATTGAATTAGCTCTCACACCAATATTTGCGTCTAGAGCCTTTGCATGGAGGGCTATCTGAAAACGGCTGTGGCGCTGAAGTTGCCTGTGAATGTGGAGTTGGTGGCATGTGAAACCCGCATGTGGAGCATTCGTTTGTGTGGGATGCTGACCAAGCTTCAATTCAGTCCTAGGCACTCATAGGGCACTAAGCATAGAGTGTGAAAACTGAGTTTCCTTGAGAGCTGCTTGGAAGCCTGATGGTGTGTGAAGTTAGTGAGCCAAATGGAGTTGTTCTCCCACAAGAACCACTCGGCTGATCCTTCTTCAATATGCCCTTCACCAACATGCAGTGTTTCCTTGATTGAATTAGCTGTCACACAAATATTTGCGTCTAGAGCCTTTGCATTGAGGGCTATCTGAAAACGGCTGTGGCGCTGAAGTTGCCTGTGAATGTGGAGTTGGTGGCATGTGAAACCCGCATGTGGAGCATTCGTTTATGTGGGATGCTCTCCAAGCTTCAATTCAGTCCTAGGCACTCATAGGGCACTAAGCCTAGAGTGTGAAAACTGAGTTTCCTTGAGAGCTGCTTGGCAGCCTGATGGTGTGTGAAGTTAGTGAGCCAAATGGAGTTGTTCTCCCACAAGAACCACTCGGCTGATCCTTCTTCAATATGCCCTTCACCAACATGCAGTGTTTCCTTGATTGAATTAGCTGTCACACCAATATTTGCGTCTAGAGCCTTTGCATTGAGGGCTATCTGAAAACGGCTGTGGCGCTGAAGTTGCCTGTGAATGTGGAGTTGGTGGCATGTGAAACCCGCATGTGGAGCATTCGTTTGTGTGGGATGCTGACCAAGCTTCATTTCAGTCCTAGGCACACAAAGAGCACTAAGCATAGAGTGTGAAAACTGAGTTTCCTTGAGAGCTGCTTGGAAGCCTGATGGTGTGTGAAGTTAGTGAGCCAAATGGAGTTGTTCTCCCACAAGAACCACTCGGCTGATCCTTCTTCAATATGCCCTTCACCAACATGCAGTGTTTCCTTGATTGAATTAGCTCTCACACCAATATTTGCGTCTAGAGCCTTTGCATTGAGGGCTATCTGAAAACGGCTGTGGCGCTGAAGTTGCCTGTGAATGTGGAGGTGTTGGCATGTGAAACCCGCATGTGGAGCATTCGTTTGTGTGGGATGCTCTAGCAGGTTCATTCCTAGATAATGCACTCAAAGGGCACTAAGCATAGAGTGTGAAAACTGAGTTTCCTTGAGAGCTGCTTGGAAGCCTGATGGTGTGTGAAGTTAGTGAGCCAAATGGAGTTGTTCTCCCACAAGAACCACTCGGCTGATCCTTCTTCAATATGCCCTTCACCAACATGCAGTGTTTCCTTGATTGAATTAGCTCTCACACCAATATTTGCGTCTAGAGCCTTTGCATTGAGGGCTATCTGAAAATGGCTGTGGCTCTGAAGTTGCCTGTGAATGTGGAGTTGGTGGCATGTGAAACCCGCATGTGGAGCATTCATTTGTGTGGGATGCTCTACCAGGTTCATTCCTAGATAATGCACTCAAAGGGCACTAAACATAGAGTGTGAAAACTGAGTTTCCTTGAGAGCTGCTTGGAAGCCTGATGGTGTGTGAAGTTAGTGAGCCAAATGGAGTTGTTCTCCCACAAGAACCACTCGGCTGATCCTTCTTCAATATGCCCTTCACCAACATGCAGTGTTTCCTTGATTGAATTAGCTCTCACACCAATATTTGCGTCTAGAGCCTTTGCATTGAGGGCTATCTGAAAACGGCTGTGGCGCTGAAGTTGCCTGTGAATGTGGAGGTGGTGGCATGTGAAACCCGCATGTGGAGCATTCGTTTGTGTGGGATGCTCTACCAGGTTCATTCCTAGATAATGCACTCAAAGGGCACTAAGCATAGAGTGTGAAAACTGAGTTTCCTTGAGAGCTGCTTGGAAGCCTGATGGTGTGTGAAGTTAGTGAGCCAAATGGAGTTGTTCTCCCACAAGAACCACTCGGCTGATCCTTCTTCAATATGCCCTTCACCAACATGCAGTGTTTCCTTGATTGAATTAGCTCTCACACCAATATTTGCGTCTAGAGCCTTTGCATTGAGGGCTATCTGAAAACGGCTGTGGCTCTGAAGTTGCCTGTGAATGTGGAGTTGGTGGCATGTGAAACCCGCATGTGGAGCATTCATTTGTGAGGGATGCTCTACCAGGTTCATTCCTAGATAATGCACTCAAAGGGCACTAAGCATAGAGTGTGAAAACTGAGTTTCCTTGAGAGCTGCTTGGAAGCCTGATGGTGTGTGAAGTTAGTGAGCCAAATGGAGTTGTTCTCCCACAAGAACCACTCGGCTGATCCTTCTTCAATATGCCCTTCACCAACATGCAGTGTGTCCTTGATTGAATTAGCTCTCACACCAATATTTGCGTCTAGAGCCTTTGCATTGAGGGCTATCTGAAAACGGCTGTGGCGCTGAAGTTGCCTGTGAATGTGGAGTTGGTGGCATGTGAAACCCGCATGTGGAGCATTCGTTTGTGTGCGATGCTGACCAAGCTTCATTTCAGTCCTAGGCACACAAAGAGCACTAAGCATAGAGTGTGAAAACTGAGTTTCCTTGAGAGCTGCTTGGAAGCCTGATGGTGTGTGAAGTTAGTGAGCCAAATGGAGTTGTTCTCCCACAAGAACCACTCGGCTGATCCTTCTTCAATATGCCCTTCACCAACATGCAGTGTTTCCTTGATTGAATTAGCTCTCACACCAATATTTGTGTCTAGAGCCTTTGCATTGAGGGCTATCTGAAAACGGCTGTTTCGCTGAAGTTGCCTGTGAATGTGGAGTTGGTGGCATGTGAAACCCGCATGTGGAGCATTCGTTTGTGTGCAATGCTCTACCAGGTTCATTCCTAGATAATGCACTAAAAGGGCACTAAGCATAGAGTGTGAAAACTGAGTTTCCTTGAGAGCTGCTTGGAAGCCTGATGGTGTGTGAAGTTAGTGAGCCAAATGGAGTTGTTCTCCCACAAGAACCACTCGGCTGATCCTTCTTCAATATGCCCTTCACCAACATGCAGTGTTTCCTTGTTTGAATTAGCTCTCACACCAATATTTGCGTCTAGAGCCTTTGCATTGAGGGCTATCTGAAAACGGCTGTGGCGCTGAAGTTGCCTGTGAATGTGGAGTTGGTGGCATGTGAAACCCGCATGTGGAGCATTCGTTTATGTGGGATGCTCTCCAAGCTTAAATTCAGTCCTAGGCACTCATAGGGCACTAAGCATAGAGTGTGAAAACTGAGTTTCCTTGAGAGCTGCTTGGAAGCCTGATGGTGTGTGAAGTTAGTGAGCCAAATGGAGTTGTTCTCCCACAAGAACCACTCGGCTGATCCTTCTTCAATATGCCCTTCACCAACATGCAGTGTTTCCTTGATTGAATTAGCTCTCACACCAATATTTGCGTCTAGAGCCTTTGCATTGAGGGCTATCTGAAAACGGCTGTGGCGCTGAAGTTGCCTGTGAATGTGGAGTTGGTGGCATGTGAAACCCGCATGTGGAGCATGCGTTTGTGTGCAATGCTCTACCAGGTTCATTCCTAGATAATGCACTCAAAGGGCACTAAGCATAGAGTGTGAAAACTGAGTTTCCTTGAGAGCTGCTTGGAAGCCTGATGGTGTGTGAAGTTAGTGAGCCAAATGGAGTTGTTCTCCCACAAGAACCACTCGGCTGATCCTTCTTCAATATGCCCTTCACCAACATGCAGTGTTTCCTTGATTGAATTAGCTCTCACACCAATATTTGCGTCTAGAGCCTTTGCATGGAGGGCTATCTGAAAACGGCTGTGGCGCTGAAGTTGCCTGTGAATGTGGAGTTGGTGGCATGTGAAACCCGCATGTGGAGCATTCGTTTATGTGGGATGCTCTCCAAGCTTAAATTCAGTCCTAGGCACTCATAGGGCACTAGGCATAGAGTGTGAAAACTGAGTTTCCTTGAGAGCTGCTTGGAAGCCTGATGGTGTGTGAAGTTAGTGAGCCAAATGGAGTTGTTCTCCCACAAGAACCACTCGGCTGATCCTTCTTCAATATGCCCTTCACCAACATGCAGTGTTTCCTTGATTGAATTAGCTCTCACACCAATATTTGCGTCTAGAGCCTTTGCATTGAGGGCTATCTGAAAACGGCTGTGGCGCTGAAGTTGCCTGTGAATGTGGAGTTGGTGGCATGTGAAACCCGCATGTGGAGCATTCGTTTATGTGGGATGCTCTCCAAGCTTCAATTCAGTCCTAGGCACTCATAGGGCACTAAGCATAGAGTGTGAAAACTGAGTTTCCTTGAGAGCTGCTTGGAAGCCTGATGGTGTGTGAAGTTAGTGAGCCAAATGGAGTTGTTCTCCCACAAGAACCACTCGGCTGATCCTTCTTCAATATGCCCTTCACCAACATGCAGTGTTTCCTTGATTGAATTAGCTCTCACACCAATATTTGTGTCTAGAGCCTTTGCATTGAGGGCTATCTGAAAACGGCTGTGGCGCTGAAGTTGCCTGTGAATGTGGAGTTGGTGGCATGTGAAACCCGCATGTGGAGCATTCGTTTATGCGGGATGCTCTCCAAGCATCAATTCAGTCCTAGGCACTCATAGGGCACTAAGCATAGAGTGTGAAAACTGAGTTTCCTTGAGAGCTGCTTGGAAGCCTGATGGTGTGTGAAGTTAGTGAGCCAAATGGAGTTGTTCTCCCACAAGAACCACTCGGCTGATCCTTCTTCAATATGCCCTTCACCAACATGCAGTGTTTCCTTGATTGAATTAGCTCTCACACCAATATTTGCGTGTAGAGCCTTTGCATTGAGGGCTATCTGAAAACGGCTGTGGCGCTGAAGTTGCCTGTGAATGTGGAGTTGGTGGCATGTGAAACCCGCATGTGGAGCATTCGTTTGTGTGGGATGCTCACCAAGCTTCATTTCAGTCCTACCCATGAAAAGGGCACTAAGCATAGAGTGTGAAAACTGAGTTTCCTTGAGAGCTGCTTGGAAGCCTGATGGTGTGTGAAGTTAGTGAGCCAAATGGAGTTGTTCTCCCACAAGAACCACTCGGCTGATCCTTCTTCAATATGCCCTTCACCAACATGCAGTGTTTCTTGATTGAATTAGCTCTCACACCAATATTTGCGTCTAGAGCCTTTGCATTGAGGGCTATCTGAAAACGGCTGTGGCGCTGAAGTTGCCTGTGAATGTGGAGTTGGTGGCATGTGAAACCCGCATGTGGAGCATTCGTTTGTGTGGGATGATCTACCAGGTTCATTCCTAGATAATGCACTCAAAGGGCACTAAGCATAGAGTGTGAAAACTGAGTTTCCTTGAGAGCTGCTTGGAAGCCTGATGGTGTGTGAAGTTAGTGAGCCAAATGGAGTTGTTCTCCCACAAGAACCACTCGGCTGATCCTTCTTCAATATGCCCTTCACCAACATGCAGTGTTTCCTTGATTGAATTAGCTCTCACACCAATATTTGCGTCTAGAGCCTTTGCATTGAGGGCTATCTGAAAATGGCTGTGGCTCTGAAGTTGCCTGTGAATGTGGAGTTGGTGGCATGTGAAACCCGCATGTGGAGCATTCATTTGTGTGGGATGCTCTACCAGGTTCATTCCTAGATAATGCACTCAAAGGGCACTAAACATAGAGTGTGAAAACTGAGTTTCCTTGAGAGCTGCTTGGAAGCCTGATGGTGTGTGAAGTTAGTGAGCCAAATGGAGTTGTTCTCCCACAAGAACCACTCGGCTGATCCTTCTTCAATATGCCCTTCACCAACATGCAGTGTTTCCTTGATTGAATTAGCTCTCACACCAATATTTGCGTCTAGAGCCTTTGCATTGAGGGCTATCTGAAAACGGCTGTGGCGCTGAAGTTGCCTGTGAATGTGGAGGTGGTGGCATGTGAAACCCGCATGTGGAGCATTCGTTTGTGTGGGATGCTCTACCAGGTTCATTCCTAGATAATGCACTCAAAGGGCACTAAGCATAGAGTGTGAAAACTGAGTTTCCTTGAGAGCTGCTTGGAAGCCTGATGGTGTGTGAAGTTAGTGAGCCAAATGGAGTTGTTCTCCCACAAGAACCACTCGGCTGATCCTTCTTCAATATGCCCTTCACCAACATGCAGTGTTTCCTTGATTGAATTAGCTCTCACACCAATATTTGCGTCTAGAGCCTTTGCATTGAGGGCTATCTGAAAACGGCTGTGGCTCTGAAGTTGCCTGTGAATGTGGAGTTGGTGGCATGTGAAACCCGCATGTGGAGCATTCATTTGTGTGGGATGCTCTACCAGGTTCATTCCTAGATAATGCACTCAAAGGGCACTAAGCATAGAGTGTGAAAACTGAGTTTCCTTGAGAGCTGCTTGGAAGCCTGATGGTGTGTGAAGTTAGTGAGCCAAATGGAGTTGTTCTCCCACAAGAACCACTCGGCTGATCCTTCTTCAATATGCCCTTCACCAACATGCAGTGTGTCCTTGATTGAATTAGCTCTCACACCAATATTTGCGTCTAGAGCCTTTGCATTGAGGGCTATCTGAAAACGGCTGTGGCTCTGAAGTTGCCTGTGAATGTGGAGTTGGTGGCATGTGAAACCCGCATGTGGAGCATTCGTTTGTGTGCGATGCTGACCAAGCTTCATTTCAGTCCTAGGCACACAAAGGGCACTAAGCATAGAGTGTGAAAACTGAGTTTCCTTGAGAGCTGCTTGGAAGCCTGATGGTGTGTGAAGTTAGTGAGCCAAATGGAGTTGTTCTCCCACAAGAACCACTCGGCTGATCCTTCTTCAATATGCCCTTCACCAACATGCAGTGTTTCCTTGATTGAATTAGCTCTCACACCAATATTTGTGTCTAGAGCCTTTGCATTGAGGGCTATCTGAAAACGGCTGTTTCGCTGAAGTTGCCTGTGAATGTGGAGTTGGTGGCATGTGAAACCCGCATGTGGAGCATTCGTTTGTGTGCAATGCTCTACCAGGTTCATTCCTAGATAATGCACTAAAAGGGCACTAAGCATAGAGTGTGAAAACTGAGTTTCCTTGAGAGCTGCTTGGAAGCCTGATGGTGTGTGAAGTTAGTGAGCCAAATGGAGTTGTTCTCCCACAAGAACCACTCGGCTGATCCTTCTTCAATATGCCCTTCACCAACATGCAGTGTTTCCTTGTTTGAATTAGCTCTCACACCAATATTTGCGTCTAGAGCCTTTGCATTGAGGGCTATCTGAAAACGGCTGTGGCGCTGAAGTTGCCTGTGAATGTGGAGTTGGTGGCATGTGAAACCCGCATGTGGAGCATTCGTTTATGTGGGATGCTCTCCAAGCTTAAATTCAGTCCTAGGCACTCATAGGGCACTAAGCATAGAGTGTGAAAACTGAGTTTCCTTGAGAGCTGCTTGGAAGCCTGATGGTGTGTGAAGTTACTGAGCCAAATGGAGTTGTTCTCCCACAAGAACCACTCGGCTGATCCTTCTTCAATATGCCCTTCACCAACATGCAGTGTTTCCTTGATTGAATTAGCTCTCACACCAATATTTGCGTCTAGAGCCTTTGCATTGAGGGCTATCTGAAAACGGCTGTGGCGCTGAAGTTGCCTGTGAATGTGGAGTTGGTGGCATGTGAAACCCGCATGTGGAGCATGCGTTTGTGTGCAATGCTCTACCAGGTTCATTCCTAGATAATGCACTCAAAGGGCACTAAGCATAGAGTGTGAAAACTGAGTTTCCTTGAGAGCTGCTTGGAAGCCTGATGGTGTGTGAAGTTAGTGAGCCAAATGGAGTTGTTCTCCCACAAGAACCACTCGGCTGATCCTTCTTCAATATGCCCTTCACCAACATGCAGTGTTTCCTTGATTGAATTAGCTCTCACACCAATATTTGCGTCTAGAGCCTTTGCATTGAGGGCTATCTGAAAACGGCTGTGGCGCTGAAGTTGCCTGTGAATGTGGAGTTGGTGGCATGTGAAACCCGCATGTGTTGAGAGCATTCGTTTATGTGGGATGCTCTCCAAGCTTAAATTCAGTCCTAGGCACTCATAGGGCACTAGGCATAGAGTGTGAAAACTGAGTTTCCTTGAGAGCTGCTTGGAAGCCTGATGGTGTGTGAAGTTAGTGAGCCAAATGGAGTTGTTCTCCCACAAGAACCACTCGGCTGATCCTTCTTCAATATGCCCTTCACCAACATGCAGTGTTTCCTTGATTGAATTAGCTCTCACACCAATATTTGCGTCTAGAGCCTTTGCATTGAGGGCTATCTGAAAACGGCTGTGGCGCTGAAGTTGCCTGTGAATGTGGAGTTGGTGGCATGTGAAACCCGCATGTGGAGCATTCGTTTATGTGGGATGCTCTCCAAGCTTCAATTCAGTCCTAGGCACTCATAGGGCACTAAGCATAGAGTGTGAAAACTGAGTTTCCTTGAGAGCTGCTTGGAAGCCTGATGGTGTGTGAAGTTAGTGAGCCAAATGGAGTTGTTCTCCCACAAGAAGCACTCGGCTGATCCTTCTTCAATATGCCCTTCACCAACATGCAGTGTTTCCTTGATTGAATTAGCTCTCACACCAATATTTGTGTCTAGAGCCTTTGCATTGAGGGCTATCTGAAAACGGCTGTGGCGCTGAAGTTGCCTGTGAATGTGGAGTTGGTGGCATGTGAAAACCCGCATGTGGAGCATTCGTTTATGTGGGATGCTCTCCAAGCATCAATTCAGTCCTAGGCACTCATAGGGCACTAAGCATAGAGTGTGAAAACTGAGTTTCCTTGAGAGCTGCTTGGAAGCCTGATGGTGTGTGAAGTTAGTGAGCCAAATGGAGTTGTTCTCCCACAAGAACCACTCGGCTGATCCTTCTTCAATATGCCCTTCACCAACATGCAGTGTGTCCTTGATTGAATTAGCTCTCACACCAATATTTGCGTCTAGAGCCTTTGCATTGAGGGCTATCTGAAAACGGCTGTGGCGCTGAAGTTGCCTGTGAATGTGGAGTTGGTGGCATGTGAAACCCGCATGTGGAGCATTCGTTTGTGTGGGATGCTCACCAAGCTTCATTCCAGTCCTAACACATGCAAAGGGCACTAAGCATAGAGTGTGAAAACTGAGTTTCCTTGAGAGCTGCTTGGAAGCCTGATGGTGTGTGAAGTTAGTGAGCCAAATGGAGTTGTTCTCCCACAAGAACCACTCGGCTGATCCTTCTTCAATATGCCCTTCACCAACATGCAGTGTTTCCTTGATTGAATTAGCTCTCACACCAATATTTGCGTCTAGAGCCTTTGCATTGAGGGCTATCTGAAAACGGCTGTGGCGCTGAAGTTGCCTGTGAATGTGGAGTTGGTGGCATGTGAAACCCGCATGTGGAGCATTCAGTTTGTGTGGGATGCTCTGACAAGCTTCATTTCAGTCCTAGGCACACAAAAGAGCACTAAGCATAGAGTGTGAAAACTGAGTTTCCTTGAGAGCTGCTTGGAAGCCTGATGGTGTGTGAAGTTAGTGAGCCAAATGGAGTTGTTCTCCCACAAGAACCACTCGGCTAATCCTTCTTCAATATGCACTTCACCAACATGCAGTGTTTCCTTGATTGAATTAGCTCTCACACCAATATTTGCGTCTAGAGCCTTTGCATGGAGGGCTATCTGAAAACGGCTGTGGCGCTGAAGTTGCCTGTGAATGTGGAGTTGGTGGCATGTGAAACCCGCATGTGGAGCATTCAGTTTGTGTGTGATGCTCTGCAAGCTTCATTTCAGTCCCTAGGCACTCAAAGGGCACTAAGCATAGAGTGTGAAAACTGAGTTTCCTTGAGAGCTGCTTGGAAGCCTGATGGTGTGTGAAGTTAGTGAGCCAAATGGAGTTGTTCTCCCACAAGAACCACTCGGCTGATCCTTCTTCAATATGCCCTTCACCAACATGCAGTGTTTCCTTGATTGAATTAGCTCTCACACCAATATTTGCGTCTAGAGCCTTTGCATTGAGGGCTATCTGAAAACGGCTGTGGCGCTGAAGTTGCCTGTGAATGTGGAGTTGGTGTCATGTGAAACCCGCATGTGGAGCATTCGTTTGTGTGGGATGCTGACCAAGCTTCATTTCAGTCCTAGGCACACAAAGAGCACTAAGCATAGAGTGTGAAAACTGAGTTTCCTTGAGAGCTGCTTGGAAGCCTGATGGTGTGTGAAGTTAGTGAGCCAAATGGAGTTGTTCTCCCACAAGAACCACTCGGCTGATCCTTCTTCAATATGCCCTTCACCAACATGCAGTGTTTCCTTGATTGAATTAGCTCTCACACCAATATTTGCGTCTAGAGCCTTTGCATTGAGGGCTATCTGAAAACGGCTGTGGCGCTGAAGTTGCCTGTGAATGTGGAGTTGGTGGCATGTGAAACCCGCTTGTGGAGCATTCATTTGTGTGGATGCTCTGCAAGCTTCATTTCAGTCCTAGGCACTCAAAGGGCACTAAGCATAGAGTGTGAAAACTGAGTTTCCTTGAGAGCTGCTTGGAAGCCTGATGGTGTGTGAAGTTAGTGAGCCAAATGGAGTTGTTCTCCCACAAGAACCACCGGCTGATCCTTCTTCAATATGCCCTTCACCAACATGCAGTGTTTCCTTGATTGAATTAGCTCTCACACCAATATTTGCGTCTAGAGCCTTTGCATTGAGGGCTATCTGAAAACGGCTGTGGCGCTGAAGTTGCCTGTGAATGTGGAGTTGGTTGCATGTGAAACCCGCTTGTGGAGCATTCATTTGTGTGGGATGCTTTGCAAGCTTCATTTCAGTCCTAGGCACTTCTCAAAAAGGCACTAAGCATAGAGTGTGAAAACTGAGTTTCCTTGAGAGCTGCTTGGAAGCCTGATGGTGTGTGAAGTTAGTGAGCCAAATGGAGTTGTTCTCCCACAAGAACCACTCGGCTGATCCTTCTTCAATATGCCCTTCACCAACATGCAGTGTTTCCTTGATTGAATTAGCTCTCACACCAATATTTGCATCTAGAGCCTTTGCATTGAGGGCTATCTGAAAACGGCTGTGGCGCTGAAGTTGCCTGTGAATGTGGAGTTGGTGGAACGTGAAACCCGCATGTGGAGCATTCATTTGTGTGGGATGCTCTCCAAGCTTCAATTCAGTCCTAGGCACTCAAAGGGCACTAAGCATAGAGTGTGAAAACTGAGTTTCCTTGAGAGCTGCTTGGAAGCCTGATGGTGTGTGAAGTTAGTGAGCCAAATGGAGTTGTTCTCCCACAAGAACA
>NW_026697503.1:0-27083 GCF_030435755.1 Ochotona princeps
AATCGAATTGTGTTGGGATGCTCACCAAGCTTCATTTCAGTCCAAGGCACTCAAAGGGCACTAAGCATAGAGTGTGAAAACTGAGTTTTCCTTGAGAGCTGCTTGGAAGCCTGATGGTGTGTGAAGTTAGTGAGCCAAATGGAGTTGTTCTCCCACAAAGAACCACTCGGCTGATTCTTCTTCAATATGCCCTTCACCAACATGCAGTGTTTCCTTGATTGAATTAGCTCTCACCCAATATTTGCATCTAGAGCCTTTGCATTGAGGGCTATCTGGAAAACGGCTTGTGAGCGCTGAAGTTGCCGGTAATGTAGAGTTGGTGGCATGAGAAACAAGCATGTGAGCATTCGTTTGTGTGGGATGCTCTACCAGGGTCATTCAGTCCTAAATGCATCAAAGTGCACTAAGCATAGAGTGTGAAAACTGAGTTTCCTTGAGAGCTGCTTGGAAGCCTGATGGTGTGTGAAGTAGTGAGGCCAAATGGAGTGTTCTCCCACAAGAACCCACTCAGCTGATTCTTCTTCAATATGCCCTTCACCAACATGCAGTGTTTCCTTGATTGAATTAGCTCTCACACAAATATTTGCTTCTAGAGCCTTTGGCATTGAGGGCTATCTGAAATGGCTGTGTGGCGCTGAAGTTGCCTGTGAATGTGGAGTTGGTGGCATGTGAAACCCGCATGTGGAGCATTCGTTTGTGTGGGATGCTCTACCAGGTTCATTCCTAGATAATGCACTCAAAGGGCACTAAACATAGAGCGTGAAAACTGAGTTTCCTTGAGAGCTGCTTGGAAGGGCCTGATGGTGTGTGAAGTTAGTGAGCCAAATGGAGTTGTTCTCCCACAAGAACACTCGGCTGATCCTTCTTCAATATGCCCTTCACCAACATGCAGTGTTTCCTTGATTGAATTAGCTCTCACACCAATATTTGCGTCTAGAGCCTTTGCATTGAGGGCTATCTGAAAACGGCTGTGGCGCTGAAGTTGCCTGTGAATGTGGAGTTGGTGGCATGTGAAACCCGCATGTGGAGCATTCGTTTGTGTGGGATGCTCTACCAGGTTCATTTCAGTCCTAGCAATACTAAGGGCACTAAGCATAGAGTGTGAAAACTGAGTTTCCTTGAGAGCTGCTTGGAAGCCTGATGGGTGTGTGAAGTTAGTGAGCCAAATGGAGTTGTTCTCCCACAAGAACACTCGGCTGATCCTTCTCAATATGCCCTTCACCAACATGCATGTTTCCTTGATTGAATTAGCTCTCACACCAATATTTGCGTCTAGAGCCTTTGCATTGAGGGCTATCTGAAAACGGCTGTGGCGCTGAAGTTGCCTGTGAATGTGGAGTTGGTGGCATGTGAACCCGCATGTGGAGCATGCGTTTGTGTGATGACTAAGCTCTACCAGGTTCATTCCTAGATAATGCACTCAAAGGGCACTAAGCATAGAGTGTGAAACCTGAGTTTCCTTGAGAGCTGCTTGGAAGCCTGATGGTGTGTGAAGTTAGTGAGCCAAATGGAGTTGTTCTCCCACAAGAACCACTCGGCTGATCCTTCTTCAATATGCCCTTCACCAACATGCAGTGTTTCCTTGATTGAATTAGCTCTCACACCAATATTTGCGTCTAGAGCCTTTGCATTGAGGGCTATCTGAAAACGGCTGTGGCGCTTGAAGTTGCCTGTGAATGTGGAGTTGGTGGCATGTGAAACCCGCATGTGGAGCATTCGTTTGTGTGGGCTGCTCTACCAGGTTCATTTCATTCTTAGCCAATACAAAGGGCACTAAGCATAGAGTGTGAAACTGAGTTTCCTTGAGAGCTGCTTGGAAGCCTGATGGTGTGTGAAGTTAGGGAGCCAAATGGAGTTGTTCTCCCACAAGAACCACTCGGCTGATCCTTCTTCAATATGCCCTTCACCAACATGCAGTGTTTCCTTGATTGAATTAGCTCTCACACCAATATTTGCATCTAGAGCCTTTGCATTGAGGGCTATCTGAAAACGGCTGTGGCGCTGAAGTTGCCTGTGAATGTGGAGTTGGTGCATGTGAAACCCGCATGTGGAGCATTCGTTTGTGTGGATGCTTGACCAGCTTCTTTTCAGTCCTAGGCACACAAAGGGCACTAAGCATAGAGTGTGAAACCTGAGTTTCCTTGAGAGCTGCTTGGAAGCCTGATGGTGTGTGAAGTTAGTGAGCCAAATGGAGTTGTTCTCCACAAGATCCACTCGGCTGATCCTTCTTCAATATGCCCTTCACCAACATGCAGTGTTTCCTTGATTGAATTAGCTCTCACACCAATATTTGCGTCTAGAGCCTTTGCATTGAGGGCTATCTGAAAACGGCTGTGGCGCTGAATGTTGCCTGTGAATGTGGAGTTGGTGGCATGTGAAACCCGCATGTGGAGCATTCGTTTGTGTGGGATGCTCTACCAGGTTCATTTCAGTCCTAGCCATACAAAGGGCACTAAGCATAGAGTGTGAAAACTGAGTTTCCTTGAGAGCTGCTTGGAAGCCTGATGGTGTGTGAAGTTAGTGAGCCAAATGGAGTTGTTCTCCACAAGAACCACTCGGCTGATCCTTCTTCAATATGCCCTTCACCAACATGCATTGTTTCCTTTGATTGAATTAGCTCTCACACCAATATTTGCGTCTAGAGCCTTTGCATTGAGGGCTATCTGAAAACGGCTGTGGCGCTGAAGTTGCCTGTGAATGTGGAGTTGGTGGCATGTGAAACCCGCATGTGGAGCATTCGTTTGTGTGGGATGCTCTACCAGGTTCATTCCTAGATAATGCACTCAAAGGGCACTAAGCATAGAGTGTGAAACCTGAGTTTCCTTGAGAGCTGCTTGGAAGCCTGATGGTGTGTGAAGTTAGTGAGCCAAATGGAGTTGTTCTCCACAAGAACCACTCGGCTGATCCTTCTTCAATATGCCCTTCACCACCATGCAGTGTTTCCTTGATTGAATTAGCTCTCACACCAATATTTGCGTCTAGAGCCTTTGCATTGAGGGCTATCTGAAAACGGCTGTGGCGCTGAAGTTGCCTGTGAATGTGGAGTTGGTGGCATGTGAAACCCGCATGTGGAGCATTCGTTTGTGTGGTTTACCAAGCTATACCAGGTTCATTCCTAGATAATGCACTCAAAGGGCACTAAACATAGAGCGTGAAAACTGAGTTTCCTGAGAGCTGCTTGGAAGCCTGATGGTGTGTGAAGTTAGTGAGCCAAATGGAGTTGTTCTCCCACAAGAACCACTCGGCTGATCCTTCTTCAATATGCCCTTCACCAACATGCAGTGTTTCCTTGATTGAATTAGCTCTCACACCAATATTTGCGTCTAGAGCCTTTGCATTGAGGGCTATCTGAAAATGGCTGTGGCGCTGAAGTTGCCTGTGAATGTGGAGTTGGTGGCATGTGAAACCGGCATGTGGAGCATTCGTTTGTGTGGGATGCTCTACCAGGTTCATTTCAGTCCTAGCCATACAAAGGGCACTAAGCATAGAGTGTGAAAACTGAGTTTCCTTGAGAGCTGCTTGGAAGCCTGATGGTGTGTGAAGTTAGTGAGCCAAATGGAGTTGTTCTCCCACAAGAACCACTCGGCTGATCCTTCTTCAATATGCCCTTCACCAACATGCATTGTTTCCTTGATTGAATTAGCTCTCACACCAATATTTGCGTCTAGAGCCTTTGCATTGAGGGCTATCTGAAAACGGGCTGTGGCGCTGAAGTTGCCTGTGAATGTGGAGTTGGTGGCATGTGAAACCCGCATGTGGAGCATTCGTTTGTGTGGGATGCTCTACCAGGTTCATTCCTAGCTAATGCACTCAAAGGGCACTAAGCATAGAGTGTGAAACCTGAGTTTCCTTGAGAGCTGCTTGGAAGCCTGATGGGTGTGTGAAGTTAGTGAGCCAAATGGAGTTGTTCTCCCACAAGAACCACTCGGCCGATCCTTCTTCAATATGCCCTTCACCACATGCAGTGTTTCCTTGATTGAATTAGCTCTCACACCAATATTTGCGTCTAGAGCCTTTGCTTTGAGGGCTATCTGAAAACGGCTGTGCGCTGAAGTTGCCTGTGAATGTGGAGTTGGTGGCATGTGAAACCCGCATGTGGAGCATTCGTTTGTGTGGGATGCTCACCAAGCTTCTTTTCAGTCCTAGGCACTCAAAGGGCACTAAGCATAGAGTGTGAAAACTGAGTTTCCTTGAGAGCTGCTTGGAAGCCTGATGGTGTGTGAAGTTAGTGAGCCAAATGGAGTTGTTCTCCCACAAGAACCACTCGGCTGATCCTTCTTCAATATGCCCTTCACCAACATGCTGTGTTTCCTTGATTGAATTAGCTCTCACACCAATATTTGCGTCTAGAGCCTTTGCATTGAGGGCTATCTGCAAACGGCTGTGGCGCTGAAGTTGCCTGTGAATGTGGAAGTTGGTGCATGTGAAACCCGCATGTGGAGCATTCGTTTGTGTGGGATGCTCTACCAGGTTCATTCTAGATAATGCACTCAAAGGGCACATAAGCATAGGAGTGTGAAACTGAGTTTCCTTGAGAGCTGCTTGGAAGCCTGATGGTGTGTGAAGTTAGTGAGCCAAATGGAGTTGTTCTCCCACAAGAACCACTCGGCTGATCCTTCTTCAATATGCCCTTCACCAACATGCAGTGTTTCCTTGATTGAATTAGCTCTCACACCAATATTTGCGTCTAGAGCCTTTGCTTTGAGGGCTATCTGAAAACGGCTGTGGCGCTGAAGTTGCCTGTGAATGTGGAGTTGGTGGCATGTGAAACCCGCATGTGGAGCATTCGTTTGTGTGGGATGCTCTACCAGGTTCATTTCAGTCTTAGCCATACAAAGGGCACTAAGCATAGAGTGTGAAAACTGAGTTTCCTTGAGAGCTGCTTGGAAGCCTGATGGTGTGTGAAGTTAGTGAGCCAAATGGAGTTGTTCTCCCACAAGAACCACTCGGCTGATCTTCTTCAATATGCCCTTCACCAAGATGCAGTGTTTCCTTGATTGAATTAGCTCTCACACCAATATTTGCGTCTAGAGCCTTTGCATTGAGGGCTATCTGAAAAACGGCTGTGGCGCTGATGTTGCCTGTGAATGTGGAGTTGGTGGCATGTGAAACCCGCATGTGGAGCATTCGTTTGTGTGGGGATGCTCTACCAGGTTCATTCCTAGATAATGCACTCAAAGGGCACTAAGCATACAGCGTGAAACCTGAGTTTCCTTGAGAGCTGCTTGGAAGCCTGATGTGTGTGAAGTTAGTGAGCCAAATGGAGTTGTTCTCCCACAAGAACCACTCGGCTGATCCTTCTTCAATATGCCCTTCACCAACATGCAGTGTTTCCTTGATTGAATTAGCTCTCACACCAATATTTGCGTCTAGAGCCTTTGCATTGAGGGCTATCTGAAAACGGCTGTGGCGCTGAAGTTGCCTGTGAATGTGGAGTTGGTGGCATGTGAAACCCGCATGTGGAGCATTCGTTTGTGTGGGATGCTCTACCAGGTTCATTTCAGTCCTAGCCATACAAAGGGCACTAAGCATAGAGTGTGAAACCTGAGTTTCCTTGAGAGCTGCTTGGAAGCCTGATGGTGTGTGAAGTTAGTGAGCCAAATGGAGTTGTTCTCCCACAAGAACCACTCGGCTGATCCTTCTTCAATATGCCCTTCACCAACATGCAGTGTTTCCTTGATTGAATTAGCTCTCACACCAATATTTTGCGTCTAGAGCCTTTGCTTTGAGGGCTATCTGAAACGGCTTGTGGCGCTGAAGTTGCCTGTGAATGTGGAGTTGGTGGCATGTGAAACCCGCATGTGGAGCATTCGTTTGTGTGGGATGCTCTACCAGGTTCATTCCTAGATAATGCACTCAAAGGGCACTAAGCATAGAGTGTGAAACCTGAGTTTCCTTGAGAGCTGCTTGGAAGCCTGATGGTGTGTGAAGTTAGTGAGCCAAATGGAGTTGTTCTCCCACAAGAACCACTCGGCCGATCCTTCTTCAATATGCCCTTCACCACCATGCAGTGTTTCCTTGATTGAATTAGCTCTCACACCAATATTTGCGTCTAGAGCCTTTGCTTTGAGGGCTATCTGAAAACGGCTGTGGCGCTGAAGTTGCCTCGTGAATGTGGAGTTGGTGGCATGTGAAACCCGCATGTGGAGCATTCGTTTGTGTGGGATGCTCACCAAGCTTCTTTTCAGTCCTAGGCACTCAAAGGGCACTAAGCATAGAGTGTGAAAACTGAGTTTCCTTGAGAGCTGCTTGGAAGCCTGATGGTGTGTGAAGTTAGTGAGCCAAATGGAGTTGTTCTCCCACAAGAACCACTCGGCTGATCCTTCTTCAATATGCCCTTCACCAACATGCTGTGTTTCCTTGATTGAATTAGCTCTCACACCAATATTTGCGTCTAGAGCCTTTGCATTGAGGGCTATCTGAAAACGGCTGTGGCGCTGAAGTTGCCTGTGAATGTGGAGTTGGTGGCATGTGAAACCCGCATGTGGAGCATTCGTTTGTGTGGGATGCTCTACCAGGTTCATTCCTAGATAATGCACTCAAAGGGCACTAAGCATAGAGTGTGAAAACTGAGTTTCCTTGAGAGCTGCTTGGAAGCCTGATGGTGTGTGAAGTTAGTGAGCCAAATGGAGTTGTTCTCCCACAAGAACCACTCGGCTGATCCTTCTTCAATATGCCCTTCACCAACATGCAGTGTTTCCTTGATTGAATTAGCTCTCACACCAATATTTGCGTCTAGAGCCTTTGCTTTGAGGGCTATCTGAAAACGGCTGTGGCGCTGAAGTTGCCTGTGAATGTGGAGTTGGTGGCATGTGAAACTCGCATGTGGAGCATTCGTTTCTGTGGGATGCTGACCAAGCTTCATTTCAGTCCTAGGCACACAAAGGGCACTAAGCATAGAGTGTGAAAACTGAGTTTCCTTGAGAGCTGCTTGGAAGCCTGATGGTGTGTGAAGTTAGTGAGCCAAATGGAGTTGTTCTCCCACAAGATCCACTCGGCTGATCCTTCTTCAATATGCCCTTCACCAACATGCAGTGTTTCCTTGATTGAATTAGCTCTCACACAAATATTTGCGTCTAGAGCCTTTGCATTGAGGGCTATCTGAAAACGGCTGTGGCGCTGAAGTTGCCTGTGAATGTGGAGTTGGTGGCATGTGAAACCCGCATGTGGAGCATTCGTTTGTGTGGGATGCTCTACCAGGTTCATTCCTAGATAATGCACTCAAAGAGCACTAAGCATATACTGTGAAAACTGAGTTTCCTTGAGAGCTGCTTGGAAGCCTGATGGTGTGTGAAGTTAGTGAGCCAAATGGAGTTGTTCTCCCACAAGAACCACTCGGCTGATCCTTCTTCAATATGCCCTTCACCAAGATGCAGTGTTTCCTTGATTGAATTAGCTCTCACACCAATATTTGCGTCTAGAGCCTTTGCATTGAGGGCTATCTGAAAACGGCTGTGGCGCTGATGTTGCCTGTGAATGTGGAGTTGGTGGCATGTGAAACCCGCATGTGGAGCATTCGTTTGTGTGGGATGCTCTACCAGGTTCATTCCTAGATAATGCACTCAAAGGGCACTAAGCATACAGCGTGAAACCTGAGTTTCCTTGAGAGCTGCTTGGAAGCCTGATGGTGTGTGAAGTTAGTGAGCCAAATGGAGTTGTTCTCCCACAAGAACCACTCGGCTGATCCTTCTTCAATATGCCCTTCACCAACATGCAGTGTTTCCTTGATTGAATTAGCTCTCACACCAATATTTGCGTCTAGAGCCTTTGCATTGAGGGCTATCTGAAAACGGCTGTGGCGCTGAAGTTGCCTGTGAATGTGGAGTTGGTGGCATGTGAAACCCGCATGTGGAGCATTCGTTTGTGTGGGATGCTCTACCAGGTTCATTTCAGTCCTAGCCATACAAAGGGCACTAAGCATAGAGTGTGAAACCTGAGTTTCCTTGAGAGCTGCTTGGAAGCCTGATGGTGTGTGAAGTTAGTGAGCCAAATGGAGTTGTTCTCCCACAAGAACCACTCGGCTGATCCTTCTTCAATATGCCCTTCACCAACATGCAGTGTTTCCTTGATTGAATTAGCTCTCACACCAATATTTGCGTCTAGAGCCTTTGCTTTGAGGGCTATCTGAAAACGGCTGTGGCGCTGAAGTTGCCTGTGAATGTGGAGTTGGTGGCATGTGAAACCCGCATGTGGAGCATTCGTTTGTGTGGGATGCTCTACCAGGTTCATTCCTAGATAATGCACTCAAAGGGCACTAAGCATAGAGTGTGAAACCTGAGTTTCCTTGAGAGCTGCTTGGAAGCCTGATGGTGTGTGAAGTTAGTGAGCCAAATGGAGTTGTTCTCCCACAAGAACCACTCGGCTGATCCTTCTTCAATATGCCCTTCACCAACATGCAGTGTTTCCTTGATTGAATTAGCTCTCACACCAATATTTGCGTCTAGAGCCTTTGCATTGAGGGCTATCTGAAAACGGCTGTGGCGCTGAAGTTGCCTGTGAATGTGGAGTTGGTGGCATGTGAAACCGGCATGTGGAGCATTCGTTTGTGTGGGATGCTCTACCAGGTTCATTTCAGTCCTAGGAGCACAAAGGGCACTAAGCATAGAGTGTGAAAACTGAGTTTCCTTGAGAGCTGCTTGGAAGCCTGATGGTGTGTGAAGTTAGTGAGCCAAATGGAGTTGTTCTCCCACAAGAACCACTCGGCTGATCCTTCTTCAATATGCCCTTCACCAACATGCAGTGTTTCCTTGATTGAATTAGCTCTCACACCAATATTTGCGTCTAGAGCCTTTGCATTGAGGGCTATCTGAAAACGGCTGTGGCGCTGAAGTTGCCTGTGAATGTGGAGTTGGTGGCATGTGAAACCCGCATGTGGAGCATTCGTTTGTGTGGGATGCTCTACCAGGTTCATTTCAGTCCTAGGCACTCAAAGGGCACTAAGCATAGAGTGTGAAAACGGAGTTTCCTTGAGAGCTGCTTGGAAGCCTGATGGTGTGTGAAGTTAGTGAGCCAAATGGAGTTGTTCTCCCACAACAACCACTCGGCTGATCCTTCTTCAATATGCATTTCACCAACATGCAGTGTTTCCTTGATTGAATTAGCTCTCACACCAATATTTGCGTCTAGAGCCTTTGCATTGAGGGCTATCTGAAAACGGCTGTGGCGCTGAAGTTGCCTGTGAATGTGGAGTTGGTGGCATATGAAACCCGCATGTGGAGCATTCGTTTGTGTGGCTGACCAAGCTCTACCAGGTTCATTCCTAGATAATGCACTCAAAGGCAACTAAACATAGAGCGTGAAACCTGAGTTTCCTTGAGAGCTGCTTGGAAGCCTGATGGTGTGTGAAGTTAGTGAGCCAAATGGAGTTGTTCTCCCACAAGAACCACTCGGCTGATCCTTCTTCAATATGCCCTTCACCAACATGCAGTGTTTCCTTGATTGAATTAGCTCTCACACCAATATTTGCGTCTAGAGCCTTTGCATTGAGGGCTATCTGAAAATGGCTGTGGCGCTGAAGTTGCCTGTGAATGTGGAGTTGGTGGCATGTGAAACCCGCATGTGGAGCATTCGTTTGTGTGGGATGCTCTTCCAGGTTCATTTCAGTCCTAGCCATACAAAGGGCACTAAGCATAGAGTGTGAAAACTGAGTTTCCTTGAGAGCTGCTTGGAAGCCTGATAGTGTGTGAAGTTAGTGAGCCAAATGGAGTTGTTCTCCCACAAGAACCACTCGGCTGATCCTTCTTCAATATGCCCTTCACCAACATGCAGTGTTTCCTTGATTGAATTAGCTCTCACACCAATATTTGCGTCTAGAGCCTTTGCATTGAGGGCTATCTGAAAACGGCTGTGGCGCTGAAGTTGCCTGTGAATGTGGAGTTGGTGGCATGTGAAACCCGCATGTGGAGCATTCGTTTGTGTGGGATGCTCTACCAGGTTCATTTCAGTCCTAGCCATACTAAGGGCACTAAGCATAGAGTGTGAAAACTGAGTTTCCTTGAGAGCTGCTTGGAAGCCTGATGGTGTGTGAAGTTAGTGAGCCAAATGGAGTTGTTCTCCCACAAGAACCACTCGGCTGATCCTTCTTCAATATGCCCTTCACCACCATGCAGTGTTTCCTTGATTGAATTAGCTCTCACACCAATATTTGCGTCTAGAGCCTTTGCTTTGAGGGCTATCTGAAAACGGCTGTGGCGCTGAAGTTGCCTGTGAATGTGGAGTTGGTGGCATGTGAAACCCGCATGTGGAGCATTCGTTTGTGTGGGATGCTCTACCAGGTTCATTCCTAGATAATGCACTCAAAGGGCACTAAACATAGAGCGTGAAAACTGAGTTTCCTTGAGAGCTGCTTGGAAGCCTGATGGTGTGTGAAGTTATTGAGCCAAATGGAGTTGTTCTCCCACAAGAACCACTCGGCTGATCCTTCTTCAATATGCCCTTCACCAACATGCAGTGTTTCCTTGATTGAATTAGCTCTCACACCAATATTTGCGTCTAGAGCCTTTGCATTGAGGGCTATCTGAAAACGGCTGTGGCGCTGAAGTTGCCTGTGAATGTGGAGTTGGTGGCATGTGAAACCCGCATGTGGAGCATTCGTTTGTGTGGGATGCTCTACCAGGTTCATTTCAGTCCTAGCCATACAAAGGGCACTAAGCATAGAGTGTGAAAACTGAGTTTCCTTGAGAGCTGCTTGGAAGCCTGATGGTGTGTGAAGTTAGTGAGCCAAATGGAGTTGTTCTCCCACAAGAACCACTCGGCTGATCCTTCTTCAATATGCCCTTCACCAACATGCATTGTTTCCTTGATTGAATTAGCTCTCACACCAATATTTGCGTCTAGAGCCTTTGCATTGAGGGCTATCTGAAAACGGCTGTGGCGCTGAAGTTGCCTGTGAATGTGGAGTTGGTGGCATGTGAAACCCGCATGTGGAGCATGCGTTTGTGTGGCTGACTAAGCTCTACCAGGTTCATTCCTAGATAATGCACTCAAAGGGCACTAAGCATAGAGTGTGAAACCTGAGTTTCCTTGAGAGCTGCTTGGAAGCCTGATGGTGTGTGAAGTTAGTGAGCCAAATGGAGTTGTTCTCCCACAAGAACCACTCGGCTGATCCTTCTTCAATATGCCCTTCACCAACATGCAGTGTTTCCTTGATTGAATTAGCTCTCACACCAATATTTGCGTCTAGAGCCTTTGCATTGAGGGCTATCTGAAAACGGCTGTGGCGCTGAAGTTGCCTGTGAATGTGGAGTTGGTGGCATGTGAAACCCGCATGTGGAGCATTCGTTTGTGTGGGATGCTCTACCAGGTTCATTTCAGTCTTAGCCATACAAAGGGCACTAAGCATAGAGTGTGAAAACTGAGTTTCCTTGAGAGCTGCTTGGAAGCCTGATGGTGTGTGAAGTTAGGGAGCCAAATGGAGTTGTTCTCCCACAAGAACCACTCGGCTGATCCTTCTTCAATATGCCCTTCACCACCATGCAGTGTTTCCTTGATTGAATTAGCTCTCACACCAATATTTGCATCTAGAGCCTTTGCATTGAGGGCTATCTGAAAACGGCTGTGGCGCTGAAGTTGCCTGTGAATGTGGAGTTGGTGGCATGTGAAACCCGCATGTGGAGCATTCGTTTGTGTGGGATGCTGACCAAGCTTCTTTTCAGTCCTAGGCACACAAAGGGCACTAAGCATAGAGTGTGAAACCTGAGTTTCCTTGAGAGCTGCTTGGAAGCCTGATGGTGTGTGAAGTTAGTGAGCCAAATGGAGTTGTTCTCCCACAAGATCCACTCGGCTGATCCTTCTTCAATATGCCCTTCACCAACATGCAGTGTTTCCTTGATTGAATTAGCTCTCACACCAATATTTGCGTCTAGAGCCTTTGCATTGAGGGCTATCTGAAAACGGCTGTGGCGCTGATGTTGCCTGTGAATGTGGAGTTGGTGGCATGTGAAACCCGCATGTGGAGCATTCGTTTGTGTGGGATGCTCTACCAGGTTCATTTCAGTCCTAGCCATACAAAGGGCACTAAGCATAGAGTGTGAAAACTGAGTTTCCTTGAGAGCTGCTTGGAAGCCTGATGGTGTGTGAAGTTAGTGAGCCAAATGGAGTTGTTCTCCCACAAGAACCACTCGGCTGATCCTTCTTCAATATGCCCTTCACCAACATGCATTGTTTCCTTGATTGAATTAGCTCTCACACCAATATTTGCGTCTAGAGCCTTTGCATTGAGGGCTATCTGAAAACGGCTGTGGCGCTGAAGTTGCCTGTGAATGTGGAGTTGGTGGCATGTGAAACCCGCATGTGGAGCATTCGTTTGTGTGGGATGCTCTACCAGGTTCATTCCTAGATAATGCACTCAAAGGGCACTAAACATAGAGTGTGAAAACTGAGTTTCCTTGAGAGCTGCTTGGAAGCCTGATGGTGTGTGAAGTTAGTGAGCCAAATGGAGTTGTTCTCCCACAAGAACCACTCGGCTGATCCTTCTTCAATATGCCCTTCACCACCATGCAGTGTTTCCTTGATTGAATTAGCTCTCACACCAATATTTGCGTCTAGAGCCTTTGCATTGAGGGCTATCTGAAAACGGCTGTGGCGCTGAAGTTGCCTGTGAATGTGGAGTTGGTGGCATGTGAAACCCGCATGTGGAGCATTCGTTTGTGTGGGATGCTCTACCAGGTTCATTTCAGTCCTAGCCATACAAAGGGCACTAAGCATAGAGTGTGAAAACTGAGTTTCCTTGAGAGCTGCTTGGAAGCCTGATGGTGTGTGAAGTTAGGGAGCCAAATGGAGTTGTTCTCCCACAAGAACCACTCGGCTGATCCTTCTTCAATATGCCCTTCACCAACATGCAGTGTTTCCTTGATTGAATTAGCTCTCACACCAATATTTGCGTCTAGAGCCTTTGCATTGAGGGCTATCTGAAAACGGCTGTGGCGCTGAAGTTGCCTGTGAATGTGGAGTTGGTGGCATGTGAAACCCGCATGTGGAGCATTCGTTTGTGTGGGATGCTCTACCAGGTTCATTCCTAGATAATGCACTCAAAGGGCACTAAGCATAGAGTGTGAAAACTGAGTTTCCTTGAGAGCTGCTTGGAAGCCTGATGGTGTGTGAAGTTAGTGAGCCAAATGGAGTTGTTCTCCCACAAGAACCACTCGGCTGATCCTTCTTCAATATGCCCTTCACCAACATGCAGTGTTTCCTTGATTGAATTAGCTCTCACACCAATATTTGCGTCTAGAGCCTTTGCATTGAGGGCTATCTGAAAATGGCTGTGGCGCTGAAGTTGCCTGTGAATGTGGAGTTGGTGGCATGTGAAACCGGCATGTGGAGCATTCGTTTGTGTGGGATGCTCTACCAGGTTCATTTCAGTCCTAGCCATACTAAGGGCACTAAGCATAGAGTGTGAAAACTGAGTTTCCTTGAGAGCTGCTTGGAAGCCTGATGGTGTGTGAAGTTAGTGAGCCAAATGGAGTTGTTCTCCCACAAGAACCACTCGGCTGATCCTTCTTCAATATGCCCTTCACCAACATGCAGTGTTTCCTTGATTGAATTAGCTCTCACACCAATATTTGCGTCTAGAGCCTTTGCTTTGAGGGCTATCTGAAAACGGCTGTGGCGCTGAAGTTGCCTGTGAATGTGGAGTTGGTGGCATGTGAAACCCGCATGTGGAGCATTCGTTTGTGTGGGATGCTCTACCAGGTTCATTCCTAGATAATGCACTCAAAGGGCACTAAGCATAGAGTGTGAAACCTGAGTTTCCTTGAGAGCTGCTTGGAAGCCTGATGGTGTGTGAAGTTAGTGAGCCAAATGGAGTTGTTCTCCCACAAGAACCACTCGGCCGATCCTTCTTCAATATGCCCTTCACCACCATGCAGTGTTTCCTTGATTGAATTAGCTCTCACACCAATATTTGCGTCTAGAGCCTTTGCTTTGAGGGCTATCTGAAAACGGCTGTGGCGCTGAAGTTGCCTGTGAATGTGGAGTTGGTGGCATGTGAAACCCGCATGTGGAGCATTCGTTTGTGTGGGATGCTCACCAAGCTTCTTTTCAGTCCTAGGCACTCAAAGGGCACTAAGCATAGAGTGTGAAAACTGAGTTTCCTTGAGAGCTGCTTGGAAGCCTGATGGTGTGTGAAGTTAGTGAGCCAAATGGAGTTGTTCTCCCACAAGAACCACTCGGCTGATCCTTCTTCAATATGCCCTTCACCAACATGCTGTGTTTCCTTGATTGAATTAGCTCTCACACCAATATTTGCGTCTAGAGCCTTTGCATTGAGGGCTATCTGCAAACGGCTGTGGCGCTGAAGTTGCCTGTGAATGTGGAGTTGGTGGCATGTGAAACCCGCATGTGGAGCATTCGTTTGTGTGGGATGCTCTACCAGGTTCATTCCTAGATAATGCACTCAAAGGGCACTAAGCATAGAGTGTGAAAACTGAGTTTCCTTGAGAGCTGCTTGGAAGCCTGATGGTGTGTGAAGTTAGTGAGCCAAATGGAGTTGTTCTCCCACAAGAACCACTCGGCTGATCCTTCTTCAATATGCCCTTCACCAACATGCAGTGTTTCCTTGATTGAATTAGCTCTCACACCAATATTTGCGTCTAGAGCCTTTGCTTTGAGGGCTATCTGAAAACGGCTGTGGCGCTGAAGTTGCCTGTGAATGTGGAGTTGGTGGCATGTGAAACTCGCATGTGGAGCATTCGTTTCTGTGGGATGCTGACCAAGCTTCATTTCAGTCCTAGGCACACAAAGGGCACTAAGCATAGAGTGTGAAAACTGAGTTTCCTTGAGAGCTGCTTGGAAGCCTGATGGTGTGTGAAGTTAGTGAGCCAAATGGAGTTATTCTCCCACAAGATCCACTCGGCTGATCCTTCTTCAATATGCCCTTCACCAACATGCAGTGTTTCCTTGATTGAATTAGCTCTCACACAAATATTTGCGTCTAGAGCCTTTGCATTGAGGGCTATCTGAAAACGGCTGTGGCGCTGAAGTTGCCTGTGAATGTGGAGTTGGTGGCATGTGAAACCCGCATGTGGAGCATTCGTTTGTGTGGGATGCTCTACCAGGTTCATTCCTAGATAATGCACTCAAAGAGCACTAAGCATATACTGTGAAAACTGAGTTTCCTTGAGAGCTGCTTGGAAGCCTGATGGTGTGTGAAGTTAGTGAGCCAAATGGAGTTGTTCTCCCACAAGAACCACTTGGCTGATCCTTCTTCAATATGCCCTTCACCAAGATGCAGTGTTTCCTTGATTGAATTAGCTCTCACACCAATATTTGCGTCTAGAGCCTTTGCATTGAGGGCTATCTGAAAACGGCTGTGGCGCTGATGTTGCCTGTGAATGTGGAGTTGGTGGCATGTGAAACCCGCATGTGGAGCATTCGTTTGTGTGGGATGCTCTACCAGGTTCATTCCTAGATAATGCACTCAAAGGGCACTAAGCATACAGCGTGAAACCTGAGTTTCCTTGAGAGCTGCTTGGAAGCCTGATGGTGTGTGAAGTTAGTGAGCCAAATGGAGTTGTTCTCCCACAAGAACCACTCGGCTGATCCTTCTTCAATATGCCCTTCACCAACATGCAGTGTTTCCTTGATTGAATTAGCTCTCACACCAATATTTGCGTCTAGAGCCTTTGCATTGAGGGCTATCTGAAAACGGCTGTGGCGCTGAAGTTGCCTGTGAATGTGGAGTTGGTGGCATGTGAAACCCGCATGTGGAGCATTCGTTTGTGTGGGATGCTCTACCAGGTTCATTTCAGTCCTAGCCATACAAAGGGCACTAAGCATAGAGTGTGAAACCTGAGTTTCCTTGAGAGCTGCTTGGAAGCCTGATGGTGTGTGAAGTTAGTGAGCCAAATGGAGTTGTTCTCCCACAAGAACCACTCCCCTGATCCTTCTTCAATATGCCCTTCACCAACATGCAGTGTTTCCTTGATTGAATTAGCTCTCACGCCAATATTTGCGTCTAGAGCCTTTGCTTTGAGGGCTATCTGAAAACGGCTGTGGCGCTGAAGTTGCCTGTGAATGTGGAGTTGGTGGCATGTGAAACCCGCATGTGGAGCATTCGTTTGTGTGGGATGCTCTACCAGGTTCATTCCTAGATAATGCACTCAAAGGGCACTAAGCATAGAGTGTGAAACCTGAGTTTCCTTGAGAGCTGCTTGGAAGCCTGATGGTGTGTGAAGTTAGTGAGCCAAATGGAGTTGTTCTCCCACAAGAACCACTCGGCTGATCCTTCTTCAATATGCCCTTCACCAACATGCAGTGTTTCCTTGATTGAATTAGCTCTCACACCAATATTTGCGTCTAGAGCCTTTGCTTTGAGGGCTATCTGAAAACGGCTGTGGCGCTGAAGTTGCCTGTGAATGTGGGATTCGTGGCATGTGAAACCCGCATGTGGAGCATTCGTTTGTGTGGGATGCTCTACTAGGTTCATTCCTAGATAATGCACTCAAAGGGTACTAAGCATAGAGTATGAAATCTGAGTTTCCTTGAGAGCTGCTTGGAAGCCTGATGGTGTGTGAAGTTAGTGAGCCAAATGGAGTTGTTCTCCCACAAGAACCACTCGGCTGATCCTTCTTCAATATGCCCTTCACCAACATGCAGTGTTTCCTTGATTGAATTAGCTCTCACACCAATATTTGCGTCTAGAGCCTTTGCATTGAGGGCTATCTGAAAACGGCTGTGGCGCTGAAGTTGCCTGTGAATGTGGAGTTGGTGGCATGTGAAACCCGCATGTGGAGCATTCGTTTATGTGGGATACTCTCCAAGCTTCATTTCAGTCCTAGGCACTCAAAGGGCACTAAGCATAGAGTTTGAAACCTGAGTTTCCTTGAGAGCTGCTTGGAAGCCTGATGGTGTGTGAAGTTAGTGAGCCAAATGGAGTTGTTCTCCCACAAGAACCACTCGGCTGATCCTTCTTCAATATGCCCTTCACCAACATGCAGTGTTTCCTTGATTGAATTAGCTCTCACACCAATATTTGCGTCTAGAGCCTTTGCTTTGAGGGCTATCTGAAAACGGCTGTGGCGCTGAAGTTGCCTGTGAATGTGGAGTTGGTGGCATGTGAAACCCGCATGTGGAGCATTCGTTTGTGTGGGATGCTCTACCAGGTTCATTCCTAGATAATGCACTCAAAGAGCACTAAGCATAGAGTGTGAAAACTGAGTTTCCTTGAGAGCTGCTTGGAAGCCTGATGGTGTGTGAAGTTAGTGAGCCAAATGGAGTTGTTCTCCCACAAGAACCACTCCCCTGATCCTTCTTCAATATGCCCTTCACCAACATGCAGTGTTTCCTTGATTGAATTAGCTCTCACACCAATATTTGCGTCTAGAGCCTTTGCATTGAGGGCTATCTGAAAACGGCTGTGGCGCTGAAGTTGCCTGTGAATGTGGAGTTGGTGGCATGTGAAACCCGCATGTGGAGCATTCGTTTGTGTGGGATGCTCTACCAGGTTCATTCCTAGATAATGCACTCAAAGGGCACTAAACATAGAGCATGAAACCTGAGTTTCCTTGAGAGCTGCTTGGAAGCCTGATGGTGTGTGAAGTTAGTGAGCCAAATGGAGTTGTTCTCCCACAAGAACCACTCGGCTGATCCTTCTTCAATATGCCCTTCACCAACATGCAGTGTTTCCTTGATTGAATTAGCTCTCACACCAATATTTGCGTCTAGAGCCTTTGCATTGAGGGCTATCTGAAAACGGCTGTGGCGCTGAAGTTGCCTGTGAATGTGGAGTTGGTGGCATGTGAAACCCGCATGTGGAGCATTCGTTTGTGTGGGATGCTCTACCAGGTTCATTTCAGTCCTAGGAGCACAAAGGGCACTAAGCATAGAGTGTGAAAACTGAGTTTCCTTGAGAGCTGCTTGGAAGCCTGATGGTGTGTGAAGTTAGTGAGCCAAATGGAGTTGTTCTCCCACAAGAACCACTCGGCTGATCCTTCTTCAATATGCCCTTCACCAACATGCAGTGTTTCCTTGATTGAATTAGCTCTCACACCAATATTTGCGTCTAGAGCCTTTGCATTGAGGGCTATCTGAAAACGGCTGTGGCGCTGAAGTTGCCTGTGAATGTGGAGTTGGTGGCATGTGAAACCCGCATGTGGAGCATTCGTTTGTGTGGGATGCTCTACCAGGTTCATTTCAGTCCTAGGCACTCAAAGGGCACTAAGCATAGAGTGTGAAAACGGAGTTTCCTTGAGAGCTGCTTGGAAGCCTGATGGTGTGTGAAGTTAGTGAGCCAAATGGAGTTGTTCTCCCACAACAACCACTCGGCTGATCCTTCTTCAATATGCACTTCACCAACATGCAGTGTTTCCTTGATTGAATTAGCTCTCACACCAATATTTGCGTCTAGAGCCTTTGCATTGAGGGCTATCTGAAAACGGCTGTGGCGCTGAAGTTGCCTGTGAATGTGGAGTTGGTGGCATATGAAACCCGCATGTGGAGCATTCGTTTGTGTGGCTGACCAAGCTCTACCAGGTTCATTCCTAGATAATGCACTCAAAGGCAACTAAACATAGAGCGTGAAACCTGAGTTTCCTTGAGAGCTGCTTGGAAGCCTGATGGTGTGTGAAGTTAGTGAGCCAAATGGAGTTGTTCTCCCACAAGAACCACTCGGCTGATCCTTCTTCAATATGCCCTTCACCAACATGCAGTGTTTCCTTGATTGAATTAGCTCTCACACCAATATTTGCGTCTAGAGCCTTTGCATTGAGGGCTATCTGAAAATGGCTGTGGCGCTGAAGTTGCCTGTGAATGTGGAGTTGGTGGCATGTGAAACCCGCATGTGGAGCATTCGTTTGTGTGGGATGCTCTACCAGGTTCATTTCAGTCCTAGCCATACAAAGGGCACTAAGCATAGAGTGTGAAAACTGAGTTTCCTTGAGAGCTGCTTGGAAGCCTGATAGTGTGTGAAGTTAGTGAGCCAAATGGAGTTGTTCTCCCACAAGAACCACTCGGCTGATCCTTCTTCAATATGCCCTTCACCAACATACAGTGTTTCCTTGATTGAATTAGCTCTCACACCAATATTTGCGTCTAGAGCCTTTGCATTGAGGGCTATCTGAAAATGGCTGTGGCGCTGAAGTTGCCTGTGAATGTGGAGTTGGTGGCATGTGAAACCCGCATGTGGAGCATTCGTTTGTGTGGGATGCTCTACCAGGTTCATTCCTAGATAATGCACTCAAAGGGCATTAAGCATAGAGTGTGAAAACTGAGTTTCCTTGAGAGCTGCTTGGAAGCCTGATGGTGTGTGAAGTTAGTGAGCCAAATGGAGTTGTTCTCCCACAAGAACCACTCGGCTGATCCTTCTTCAATATGCCCTTCACCAACATGCAGTGTTTCCTTGATTGAATTAGCTCTCACACCAATATTTGCGTCTAGAGCCTTTGCATTGAGGGCTATCTGAAAACGGCTGTGGCGCTGAAGTTGCCTGTGAATGTGGAGTTGGTGGCATGTGAAACCCGCATGTGGAGCATTCGTTTGTGTGGGATGCTCTACCAGGTTCATTCCTAGATAATGCACTCAAAGGGCACTAAACATAGAGTGTGAAAACTGAGTTTCCTTGAGAGCTGCTTGGAAGCCTGATGGTGTGTGAAGTTAGTGAGCCAAATGGAGTTGTTCTCCCACAAGAACCACTCGGCTGATCCTTCTTCAATATGCCCTTCACCAACATGCAGTGTTTCCTTGATTGAATTAGCTCTCACACCAATATTTGCATCTAGAGCCTTTGCATTGAGGGCTATCTGAAAACGGCTGTGGCGCTGAAGTTGCCTGTGAATGTGGAGTTGGTGGCATGTGAAACCGGCATGTGGAGCATTCGTTTGTGTGGGATGCTCTACCAGGTTCATTTCAGTCCTAGCCATACAAAGGGCACTAAGCATAGAGTGTGAAAACTGAGTTTCCTTGAGAGCTGCTTGGAAGCCTGATGGTGTGTGAAGTTAGTGAGCCAAATGGAGTTGTTCTCCCACAAGAACCACTCGGCTGATCCTTCTTCAATATGCCCTTCACCAACATGCAGTGTTTCCTTGATTGAATTAGCTCTCACACAAATATTTGCGTCTAGAGCCTTTGCATTGAGGGCTATCTGAAAACGGCTGTGGCGCTGAAGTTGCCTGTGAATGTGGAGTTGGTGGCATGTGAAACCCGCATGTGGAGCATTCGTTTGTGTGGCTGAACAAGCTCTACCAGGTTCATTCCTAGATAATGCACTCAAAGGGCACTAAACATAGAGTGTGAAAACTGAGTTTCCTTGAGAGCTGCTTGGAAGCCTGATGGTGTGTGAAGTTAGTGAGCCAAATGGAGTTGTTCTCCCACAACAACCACTCGGCTGATCCTTCTTCAATATGCCCTTCACCAACATGCACTGTTTCCTTGATTGAATTAGCTCTCATACCAATATTTGCGTCTAGAGCCTTTGCATTGAGGGCTATCTGAAAATGGCTGTGGCGCTGAAGTTGCCTGTGAATGTGGAGTTGGTGGCATGTGAAACCCGCATGTGGAGCATTCGTTTGTGTGGGATGCTCTACCAGGTTCATTTCAGTCCTAGCCATACAAAGGGCACTAAGCATAGAGTGTGAAAACTGAGTTTCCTTGAGAGCTGCTTGGAAGCCTGATGGTGTGTGAAGTTAGTGAGCAAAATGGAATTGTTATCCCACAAGAACCACTCGGCTGATCCTTCTTCAATATGCCCTTCACCAACATGCAGTGTTTCCTTGATTGAATTAGCTCTCACACCAATATTTGCGTCTAGAGCCTTTGCATTGAGGGCTATCTGAAAACGGCTGTGGCGCTGAAGTTGCCTGTCAATGTGGAGTTGGTGGCATGTGAAACCCGCATGTGGAGCATTCGTTTGTGTGGCTGACCAAGCTCTACCAGGTTCATTCCTAGATAATGCACTCAAAGGGCACTAAGCATAGAGTGTGAAAACTGAGTTTCCTTGAGAGCTGCTTGGAAGCCTGATGGTGTGTGAAGTTAGTGAGCCAAATGGAGTTGTTCTCCCACAAGAACCACTCGGCTGATCCTTCTTCAATATGCCCTTCACCAACATGCAGTGTTTCCTTGATTGAATTAGCTCTCACACCAATATTTGCGTCTAGAGCCTTTGCATTGAGGGCTATCTGAAAACGGCTGTGGCGCTGAAGTTGCCTGTGAATGTGGAGTTGGTGGCATGTGAAACCCGCATGTGGAGCATTCGTTTGTGTGGGATGCTCTACCAGGTTCATTTCAGTCCTAGGCACTCAAAGGGCACTAAGCATAGAGTGTGAAAACTGAGTTTCCTTGAGAGCTGCTTGGAAGCCTGATGGTGTGTGAAGTTAGTGAGCCAAATGGAGTTGTTCTCCCACAACAACCACTCGGCTGATCCTTCTTCAATATGCGCTTCACCAACATGCAGTGTTTCCTTGATTGAATTAGCTCTCACACCAATATTTGCGTCTAGAGCCTTTGCATTGAGGGCTATCTGAAAACGGCTGTGGCGCTGAAGTTGCCTGTGAATGTGGAGTTGGTGGCATATGAAACCCGCATGTGGAGCATTCGTTTGTGGGGCTGACCAAGCTCTACCAGGTTCATTCCTAGATAATGCACTCAAAGGCAACTAAACATAGAGCGTGAAACCTGAGTTTCCTTGAGAGCTGCTTGGAAGCCTGATGGTGTGTGAAGTTAGTGAGCCAAATGGAGTTGTTCTCCCACAAGAACTACTCGGCTGATCCTTCTTCAATATGCCCTTCACCAACATGCAGTGTTTCCTTGATTGAATTAGCTCTCACACCAATATTTGCGTCTAGAGCCTTTGCATTGAGGGCTATCTGAAAATGGCTGTGGCGCTGAAGTTGCCTGTGAATGTGGAGTTGGTGGCATGTGAAACCCGCATGTGGAGCATTCGTTTGTGTGGGATGCTCTACCAGGTTCATTCCTAGATAATGCACTCAAAGGGCATTAAGCATAGAGTGTGAAAACTGAGTTTCCTTGAGAGCTGCTTGGAAGCCTGATGGTGTGTGAAGTTAGTGAGCCAAATGGAGTTGTTCTCCCACAAGAACCACTCGGCTGATCCTTCTTCAATATGCCCTTCACCAACATGCAGTGTTTCCTTGATTGAATTAGCTCTCACACCAATATTTGCGTCTAGAGCCTTTGCATTGAGGGCTATCTGAAAACGGCTGTGGCGCTGAAGTTGCCTGTGAATGTGGAGTTGGTGGCATGTGAAACCCGCATGTGGAGCATTCGTTTGTGTGGGATGCTCTACCAGGTTCATTCCTAGATAATGCACTCAAAGAGCACTAAACATAGAGTGTGAAAACTGAGTTTCCTTGAGAGCTGCTTGGAAGCCTGATGGTGTGTGAAGTTAGTGAGCCAAATGGAGTTGTTCTCCCACAAGAACCACTCGGCTGATCCTTCTTCAATATGCCCTTCACCAACATGCAGTGTTTCCTTGATTGAATTAGCTCTCACACCAATATTTGCGTCTAGAGCCTTTGCATTGAGGGCTATCTGAAAACGGCTGTGGCGCTGAAGTTGCCTGTGAATGTGGAGTTGGTGCATGTGAAACCCGCATGTGGAGCATTCGTTTGTGTGGGCTGACCAAGCTCTACCAGGTTCATTCCTAGATAATGCACTCAAAGGGCACTAAACATAGAGTGTGAAAACTGAGTTTCCTTGAGAGCTGCTTGGAAGCCTGATGGTGTGTGAAGTTAGTGAGCCAAATGGAGTTGTTCTCCCACAAGAACCACTCGGCTGATCCTTCTTCAATATGCCCTTCACCAACATGCACTGTTTCCTTGATTGAATTAGCTCTCACACCAATATTTGCGTCTAGAGCCTTTGCATTGAGGGCTATCTGAAAATGGCTGTGGCGCTGAAGTTGCCTGTGAATGTGGAGTTGGTGGCATGTGAAACCCGCATGTGGAGCATTCGTTTGTGTGGGATGCTCTACCAGGTTCATTTCAGTCCTAGCCATACAAAGGGCACTACGCATAGAGTGTGAAAACTGAGTTTCCTTGAGAGCTGCTTGGAAGCCTGATGGTGTGTGAAGTTAGTGAGCCAAATGGAATTGTTCTCCCACAAGAACCACTCGGCTGATCCTTCTTCAATATGCCCTTCACCAACATGCAGTGTTTCCTTGATTGAATTAGCTCTCACACCAATATTTGCGTCTAGAGCCTTTGCATTGAGGGCTATCTGAAAACGCCTGTGGCGCTGAAGTTGCCTGTCAATGTGGAGTTGGTGGCATGTGAAACCCGCATGTGGAGCATTCGTTTGTGTGGCTGACCAAGCTCTACCAGGTTCATTCCTAGATAATGCACTCAAAGGGCACTAAGCATAGAGTGTGAAAACTGAGTTTCCTTGAGAGCTGCTTGGAAGCCTGATGGTGTGTGAAGTTAGTGAGCCAAATGGAGTTGTTCTCCCACAAGAACCACTCGGCTGATCCTTCTTCAATATGCCCTTCACCAACATGCAGTGTTTCCTTGATTGAATTAGCTCTCACACCAATATTTGCGTCTAGAGCCTTTGCTTTGAGGGCTATCTGAAAACGGCTGTGGCGCTGAAGTTGCCTGTGAATGTGGAGTTGGTGGCATGTGAAACTCGCATGTGGAGCATTCGTTTGTGTGGGATGCTGACCATGCTTCATTTCAGTCCTAGGCACACAAAGGGCACTAAGCATAGAGTGTGAAAACTGAGTTTCCTTGAGAGCTGCTTGGAAGCCTGATGGTGTGTGAAGTTAGTGAGCCAAATGGAGTTGTTCTCCCACAAGATCCACTCGGCTGATCCTTCTTCAATATGCCCTTCACCAACATGCAGTGTTTCCTTGATTGTATTAGCTCTCACACAAATATTTGCGTCTAGAGCCTTTGCATTGAGGGCTATCTGAAAACGGCTGTGGCGCTGAAGTTGCCTGTGAATGTGGAGTTGGTGGCATGTGAAACCCGCATGTGGAGCATTCGTTTGTGTGGGATGCTCTACCAGGTTCATTCCTAGATAATGCACTCAAAGAGCACTAAGCATATACTGTGAAAACTGAGTTTCCTTGAGAGCTGCTTGGAAGCCTGATGGTGTGTGAAGTTAGTGAGCCAAATGGAGTTGTTCTCCCACAAGAACCACTTGGCTGATCCTTCTTCAATATGCCCTTCACCAAGATGCAGTGTTTCCTTGATTGAATTAGCTCTCACACCAATATTTGCGTCTAGAGCCTTTGCATTGAGGGCTATCTGAAAACGGCTGTGGCGCTGATGTTGCCTGTGAATGTGGAGTTGGTGGCATGTGAAACCCGCATGTGGAGCATTCGTTTGTGTGGGATGCTCTACCAGGTTCATTCCTAGATAATGCACTCAAAGGGCACTAAGCATAGAGTGTGAAACCTGAGTTTCCTTGAGAGCTGCTTGGAAGCCTGATGGTGTGTGAAGTTAGTGAGCCAAATGGAGTTGTTCTCCCACAAGAACCACTTGGCTGATCCTTCTTCAATATGCCCTTCACCAAGATGCAGTGTTTCCTTGATTGAATTAGCTCTCACACCAATATTTGCGTCTAGAGCCTTTGCATTGAGGGCTATCTGAAAACGGCTGTGGCGCTGAAGTTGCCTGTGAATGTGGAGTTGGTGGCATGTGAAACTCGCATGTGGAGCATTCGTTTGTGTGGGATGCTCTACCAGGTTCATTCCTAGATAATGCACTCAAAGGGCACTAAACATAGAGCGTGAAACCTGAGTTTCCTTGAGAGCTGCTTGGAAGCCTGATGGTGTGTGAAGTTAGTGAGCCAAATGGAGTTGTTCTCCCACAAGAACCACTCGGCTGATCCTTCTTCAATATGCCCTTCACCAACATGCAGTGTTTCCTTGATTGAATTAGCTCTCACACCAATATTTGCGTCTAGAGCCTTTGCATTGAGGGCTATCTGAAAACGGCTGTGGCGCTGAAGTTGCCTGTGAATGTGGAGTTGGTGGCATGTGAAACCCGCATGTGGAGCATTCGTTTATGTGGGATACTCTCCAAGCTTCATTTCAGTCCTAGGCACTCAAAGGGCACTAAGCATAGAGTTTGAAAACTGAGTTTCCTTGAGAGCTGCTTGGAAGCCTGATGGTGTGTGAAGTTAGTGAGCCAAATGGAGTTGTTCTCCCACAAGAACCACTCGGCTGATCCTTCTTCAATATGCCCTTCACCAACATGCAGTGTTTCCTTGATTGAATTAGCTCTCACACCAATATTTCCGTCTAGAACCTTTGCATTGAGGGCTATCTGAAAACGGCTGTGGCGCTGAAGTTGCCTGTGAATGTGGAGTTGGTGGCATGTGAAACCCGCATGTGGAGCATTCGTTTGTGTGGGATGCTGTACCAGGTTCATTCCTAGATAATGCACTCAAAGAGCACTAAGCATAGAGTGTGAAAACTGAGTTTCCTTGAGAGCTGCTTGGAAGCCTGATGGTGTGTGAAGTTAGTGAGCCAAATGGAGTTGTTCTCCCACAAGAACCACTTGGCTGATCCTTCTTCAATATGCCCTTCACCAAGATGCAGTGTTTCCTTGATTGAATTAGCTCTCACACCAATATTTGCGTCTAGAGCCTTTGCATTGAGGGCTATCTGAAAACGGCTGTGGCGCTGAAGTTGCCTGTGAATGTGGAGTTGGTGGCATGTGAAACCCGCATGTGGAGCATTCGTTTGTGTGGGATGCTGACCAAGCTTCATTTCAGTCCTAGGCACACAAAGGGCACTAAGCATAGAGTGTGAAAACTGAGTTTCCTTGAGAGCTGCTTGGAAGCCTGATGGTGTGTGAAGTTAGTGAGCCAAATGGAGTTGTTCTCCCACAAGAACCACTCGGCTGATCCTTCTTCAATATGCCCTTCACCAACATGCAGTGTTTCCTTGATTGAATTAGCTCTCACACCAATATTTGCGTCTAGAACCTTTGCATTGAGGGCTATCTGAAAACGGCTGTGGCGCTGAAGTTGCCTGTGAATGTGGAGTTGGTGGCATGTGAAACCCGCATGTGGAGCATTCGTTTGTGTGGGATGCTCTACCAGGTTCATTTCAGTCCTAGGCACTCAAAGGGCACTAAGCATAGAGTGTGAAAACTGAGTTTCCTTGAGAGCTGCTTGGAAGCCTGATGGTGTGTGAAGTTAGTGAGCCAAATGGAGTTGTTCTCCCACAACAACCACTCGGCTGATCCTTCTTCAATATGCACTTCACCAACATGCAGTGTTTCCTTGATTGAATTAGCTCTCACACCAATATTTGCGTCTAGAGCCTTTGCATTGAGGGCTATCTGAAAACGGCTGTGGCGCTGAAGTTGCCTGTGAATGTGGAGTTGGTGGCATATGAAACCCGCATGTGGAGCATTCGTCTGTGGGGCTGACCAAGCTCTACCAGGTTCATTCCTAGATAATGCACTCAAAGGCAACTAAACATAGAGCGTGAAACCTGAGTTTCCTTGAGAGCTGCTTGGAAGCCTGATGGTGTGTGAAGTTAGTGAGCCAAATGGAGTTGTTCTCCCACAAGAACTACTCGGCTGATCCTTCTTCAATATGCCCTTCACCAACATGCAGTGTTTCCTTGATTGAATTAGCTCTCACACCAATATTTGCGTCTAGAGCCTTTGCATTGAGGGCTATCTGAAAATGGCTGTGGCGCTGAAGTTGCCTGTGAATGTGGAGTTGGTGGCATGTGAAACCCGCATGTGGAGCATTCGTTTGTGTGGGATGCTCTACCAGGTTCATTCCTAGATAATGCACTCAAAGGGCATTAAGCATAGAGTGTGAAAACTGAGTTTCCTTGAGAGCTGCTTGGAAGCCTGATGGTGTGTGAAGTTAGTGAGCCAAATGGAGTTGTTCTCCCACAAGAACCACTCGGCTGATCCTTCTTCAATATGCCCTTCACCAACATGCAGTGTTTCCTTGATTGAATTAGCTCTCACACCAATATTTGCGTCTAGAGCCTTTGCATTGAGGGCTATCTGAAAACGGCTGTGGCGCTGAAGTTGCCTGTGAATGTGGAGTTGGTGGCATGTGAAACCCGCATGTGGAGCATTCGTTTGTGTGGGATGCTCTACCAGGTTCATTCCTAGATAATGCACTCAAAGAGCACTAAACATAGAGTGTGAAAACTGAGTTTC
>NW_026697504.1:0-91982 GCF_030435755.1 Ochotona princeps
TGGGAGAACAACTCCATTTGGCTCACTAACTTCACACACCATCAGGCTTCCAAGCAGCTCTCAAGGAAACTCAGTTTTCACACTCTATGCTTAGTGCCCTTTGAGTGCATTATCTAGGAATGAACCTGGTAGAGCATCCCACACAAACGAATGCTCCACATGCGGGTTTCACATGCCACCAACTCCACATTCACAGGCAACTTCAGCGCCACAGCCGTTTTCAGATAGCCCTCAATGCAAAGGCTCTAGACGCAAATATTGGTGTGAGAGCTAATTCAATCAAGGAAACACTGCATGTTGGTGAAAGGCATATTGAAGAAGGATTAGCCGAGTGGTTCTTGTGGGAGAACAACTTCATTTGGCTCACTAACTTCACACACCATCAGGCTTCCAAGCAGCTCTCAATTAAACTTAGTTTTCACACTCTATGCTTAGTGCCCTTTTTGTGCCTAGGACTGAAATGAAACTTGGTGAGGATCCCACACAAACGAATGCTCCACATGCGGGTTTCACATGCCACCAACTCCACATTCACAGGCAACTTCAGTGCCACAGCCGTTTTCAGATAGCCCTCAATGCAAAGGCTCTAGACGCAAATATTGGTGTGAGAGCTAATTCAATCAAGGGAACACTGCATGTTGGTGAAGGGCATATTGAAGAAGAATCAGCCAAGTGGTTCTTGTGGGAGAACAACTCCATTTGGCTCAGTAACTTCACACACCATCAGGCTTCCAAGCAGCTCTCAAGGAAACTCAGTTTTCACACTCTATGCTTAGTGCCCTTTGAGTGCCTAGGACTGAAAAGAAGCTTGGTCAGCATCGCACACAAACGAATGCTCCACATGCGGGTTTCACATGCCACCAACTCCACATTCACAGGCAATTTAAGTGCCACAGCCGTTTTCAGATAGCTCTCAATGCAAAGGCTCTAGACGCAAATATTGGTGTGAGAGCTAATTCAATCAAGGAAACACTGCATGTTGGTGAAGGGCATATTGAAGAAGAATCAGCCGAGTGGTTCTTGTGGGAGAACAACTCCATTTGGCTCCGTAACTTCACACACCATCAGGCTTCCAGGCAGCTCTCAAGGAAACTCACTTTTTGCACTCTATGCTTAGTGCCCTTTGAGTGCATAATCTAGGAATGAACTTGGTAGAACATCCCACACAAACGAATGCTCCACATGCGGGTTTCACATGCCACCAACTCCACATTCACAGGCAACTTCACTTCCACAGCCGTTTTCAGATAGCTCTCAATGCAAAGGCTCTAGACGCAAATATTGGTGTGAGAGCTAATTCAATCAAGGAAACACTGCATGTTGGTGAAGGGCATATTGAAGAAGGATCAGCCGAGTGGTTCTTGTGGGAGAACAACTCCATTTGGCTCACTAACTTCACACACCATCAGGCTTCCAAGCAACTCTCAAGGAAACTCACTTTTTACACTCTATGCTTAGTGCCCTTTGTATGCCTAGGACTGAAATGAAGTTTTGTGAGCATCCCACACAAACGAATGCTCCACATGCGGGTTTCACATGCCACCAACTCCACATTCACAGGCAACCTCAGAGCCACAGCCGTTTTCAGATAGCCCTCAATGCAAAGGCTCTAGACGCAAATATTGGTGTGAGAGCTAATTCAATCAAGGAAACACTGCATGTTGGTGAAGGGCATATTGAAGAAGGATCAGCCGAGTGGTTCTTGTGGGAGAACAACTCCATTTGGCTCACTAACTTCACACACCATCAGGCTTCCAAGCAGCTCTCAAGGAAACTCAGTTTTCACACTCTATGCTTAGTGCCCTTTGAGTGCATTATCTAGGAATGAACCTGGTAGAGCATCCCACACAAACGAATGCTCCACATGCGGGGTTTCACATGCCACCAAGTCCACATTCACAGGCAACTTCAGCGCCACAGCCGTTTCAGATAGCCTCAATGCAAAGGCTCTAGACGCAAATATTGGTGTGAGAGCTAATTCAATCAAGGAAACACTGCATGTTGGTGAAGGGCATATTGAAGAAGGATCAGCGAGTGGTTCTTGTGGGAGAACAACTCCATTTGGCTCACTAACTTCACACACCATCAGGCTTCCAAGCAGCTCTCAAGGAAACTCAGTTTTCACACTCTATGCTTAGTGCCCTTTGAGTGCCTAGGACTGAAATGAAGCTTAGTCAGCATCCCACACAAACGAATGCTCCACATGCGGGTTTCACATGCCACCAACTCCACATTCACAGGCAACTTCAGTGCCACAGCCGTTTTCAGATAGCCCTCAATGCAAAGGCTCTAGACGCAAATATTGGTGTGAGAGCTAATTCAATCAAGGGAACACTGCATGTTGGTGAAGGGAATATTGAAGAAGGATCAGCCGAGTGGACCTTATGGGAGAACAACTCCATTTGGCTCACTAACTTCACACACCCATCAGGCTTCCAAGCAGCTCTCAAGGAAACTCAGTTTTCACACTCTATGCTTAGTGCCCTTTGAGTGCATTATCTAGGAATGAACCTGGTAGAGCATCCCACACAAACGAATGCTCCACATGCGGGTTTCACATGCAACCAACACCACATTCACAGGCAACTTCAGAGCCACAGCCGTTTTCAGATAGCCCTCAATGCAAAGGCTCTAGACGCAAATATTGGTGTGAGAGCTAATTCAATCAAGGAAACACTGCATGTTGGTGAAGGGCATATTGAAGAAGGATCAGCCGAGTGGTTCTTGTGGGAGAACAACTCCATTTGGCTCACTAACTTCACACACCATCAGGCTTCCAAGCAGCTCTCAAGGAAACTCAGTTTTCACACTCTATGCTTAGTGCCCTTTGAGTGCATTATCTAGGAATGAACCTGGTAGAGCATCCCACACAAACGAATGCTCCACATGCGGGTTTCACATGCCACCAACTCCACATTCACAGGCAACTTCAGTGCCACAGCCGTTTTCAGATAGCCTCAATGCAAAGGCTCTAGACGCAAATATTGGTGTGAGAGCTAATTCAATCAAGGGAACACTGCATGTTGGTGAAGGGCATATTGAAGAAGGATCAGCCGAGTGGTTCTTGTGGGAGAACAACTCCATTTGGCTCACTAACTTCACACACCATCAGGCTTCCAAGCAGCTCTCAAGGAAACTCAGTTTTCACACTCTATGCTTAGTGCCCTTTGAGTGCATTATCTAGGAATGAATCTGGTAGAGCATCCCACACAAACGAATGCTCCACATGCGGGTTTCACATGCCACCAACTCCACATTCACAGGCAACTTCAGCGCCACAGCCGTTTTCAGATAGCCCTCAATGCAAAGGCTCTAGACGCAAATATTGGTGTGAGAGCTAATTCAATCAAGGAAACACTGCATGTTGGTGAAGGGCATATTGAAGAAGGATCAGCCGAGTGGTTCTTGTGGGAGAACAACTCCATTTGGCTCACTAACTTCACACACCATCAGGCTTCCAAGCAGCTCTCAAGGAAACTCAGTTTTCAGACTCTATGCTTAGTGCCCTTTGAGTGCCTAGGACTGAAATGAAGCTTGGTGAGGATCACACACAAACGAATGCTCCACATGCGGGTTTCACATGCCACCAACTCCACATTCACAGGCAACTTCAGCGCCACAGCCGTTTTCAGATAGCTCTCAATGCAAAGGCTCTAAACGCAAATATTGGTGTGAGAGCTAATTCAATCAAGGAAACACTGCATGTTGGTGAAGGCATATTGAAGAAGGATCAGCCGAGTGGTTCTTGTGGGAGAACAACTCCATTTGGCTCACTAACTTCACACACCATCAGGCTTCCAAGCAGCTCTCAAGGAAACTCAGTTTTCACACTCTATGCTTAGTGCCCTTTGAGTGCATTATCTAGGAATGAACCTGGTAGAGCATCGCACACAAACGAATGCTCCACATGCGGGTTTCACATGCCACCAACTCCACATTCACAGGCAACTTCAGCGCCACAGCCGTTTTCAGATAGCCCTCAATGCAAAGGCTCTAGACGCAAATATTGGTGTGAGAGCTAATTCAATCAAGGAAACACTGCATGTTGGTGAAAGGCATATTGAAGAAGGATTAGCCGAGTGGTTCTTGTGGGAGAACAACTTCATTTGGCTCACTAACTTCACACACCATCAGGCTTCCAAGCAGCTCTCAATTAAACTTAGTTTTCACACTCTATGCTTAGTGCCCTTTTTGTGCCTAGGACTGAAATGAAACTTGGTGAGGATCCCACACAAACGAATGCTCCACATGCGGGTTTCACATGCCACCAACTCCACATTCACAGGCAACTTCAGTGCCACAGCCGTTTTCAGATAGCCCTCAATGCAAAGGCTCTAGACGCAAATATTGGTGTGAGAGCTAATTCAATCAAGGGAACACTGCATGTTGGTGAAGGGCATATTGAAGAAGAATCAGCCAAGTGGTTCTTGTGGGAGAACAACTCCATTTGGCTTAGTAACTTCACACACCATCAGGCTTCCAAGCAGCTCTCAAGGAAACTCAGTTTTCACACTCTATGCTTAGTGCCCTTTGAGTGCCTAGGACTGAAAAGAAGCTTGGTCAGCATCGCACTCAAACGAATGCTCCACATGCGGGTTTCACATGCCACCAACTCCACATTCACAGGCAATTTAAGTGCCACAGCCGTTTTCAGATAGCTCTCAATGCAAAGGCTCTAGACGCAAATATTGGTGTGAGAGCTAATTCAATCAAGGAAACACTGCATGTTGGTGAAGGGCATATTGAAGAAGAATCAGCCGAGTGGTTCTTGTGGGAGAACAACTCCATTTGGCTCCGTAACTTCACACACCATCAGGCTTCCAGGCAGCTCTCAAGGAAACTCACTTTTTGCACTCTATGCTTAGTGCCCTTTGAGTGCATAATCTAGGAATGAACTTGGTCAGCATCCCACACAAACGAATGCTCCACATGCGGGTTTCACATGCCACCAACTCCACATTCACAGGCAACTTCACTTCCACAGCCGTTTTCAGATAGCTCTCAATGCAAAGGCTCTAGACGCAAATATTGGTGTGAGAGCTAATTCAATCAAGGAAACACTGCATGTTGGTGAAGGGCATATTGAAGAAGGATCAGCCGAGTGGTTCTTGTGGGAGAACAACTCCATTTGGCTCACTAACTTCACACACCATCAGGCTTCCAAGCAACTCTCAAGGAAACTCACTTTTTACACTCTATGCTTAGTGCCCTTTGTATGCCTAGGACTGAAATGAAGTTTTGTGAGCATCCCACACAAACGAATGCTCCACATGCGGGTTTCACATGCCACCAACTCCACATTCACAGGCAACCTCAGAGCCACAGCCGTTTTCAGATAGCCCTCAATGCAAAGGCTCTAGACGCAAATATTGGTGTGAGAGCTAATTCAATCAAGGAAACACTGCATGTTGGTGAAGGGCATATTGAAGAAGGATCAGCCGAGTGGTTCTTGTGGGAGAACAACTCCATTTGGCTCACTAACTTCACACACCATCAGGCTTCCAAGCAGCTCTCAAGGAAACTCAGTTTTCACACTCTATGCTTAGTGCCCTTTGAGTGCATTATCTAGGAATGAACCTGGTAGAGCATCCCACACAAACGAATGCTCCACATGCGGGTTTCACATGCCACCAACTCCACATTCACAGGCAACTTCAGCGCCACAGCCGTTTTCAGATAGCCCTCAATGCAAAGGCTCTAGACGCAAATATTGGTGTGAGAGCTAATTCAATCAAGGAAACACTGCATGTTGGTGAAGGGCATATTGAAGAAGGATCAGCCGAGTGGTTCTTGTGGGAGAACAACTCCATTTGGCTCACAAACTTCACACACCATCAGGCTTCCAAGCAGCTCTCAAGGAAACTCAGTTTTCACACTCTATGCTTAGTGCCCTTTGAGTGCCTAGGACTGAAATGAAGCTTAGTCAGCATCCCACACAAACGAATGCTCCACATGCGGGTTTCACATGCCACCAACTCCACATTCACAGGCAACTTCAGTGCCACAGCCGTTTTCAGATAGCCCTCAATGCAAAGGCTCTAGACGCAAATATTGGTGTGAGAGCTAATTCAATCAAGGGAACACTGCATGTTGGTGAAGGGCATATTGAAGAAGGATCAGCCGAGTGGACCTTATGGGAGAACAACTCCATTTGGCTCACTAACTTCACACACCATCAGGCTTCCAAGCAGCTCTCAAGGAAACTCAGTTTTCACACTCTATGCTTAGTGCCCTTTGAGTGCCTAGGAGTGAAATGAAGCTTGGTCAGCATCCCACACAAACGAATGCTCCACATGCGGGTTTCACATGCCACCAACACCACATTCTCAGGCAACTTCAGCACCACAGCCGTTTTCAGATAGCTCTCAATGCAAAGGCTCTAGACGCAAATATTGGTGTGAGAGCTAATTCAAACAAGGAAACACTGCATGTTGGTGAAGGGCATATTGAAGAAGGATCAGCCGAGTGGTTCTTGTGGGAGAACAACTCCATTTGGCTCACTAACTTCACACACCATCAGGCTTCCAAGCAGCTCTCAAGGAAACTCAGTTTTCACACTCTATGCTTAGTGCCCTTTGAGTGCATTATCTAGGAATGAACCTGGTAGAGCATCCCACACAAACGAATGCTCCACATGCGGGTTTCACATGCCACCAACTCCACATTCACAGGCAACTTCAGCACCACAGCCGTTTTCAGATAGCCCTCAATGCAAAGGCTCTAGACGCAAATATTGGTGTGAGAGCTAATTCAATCAAGGAAACACTGCATGTTGGTGAAGGGCATATTGAAGAAGGATCAGCCGAGTGGTTCTTGTGGGAGAACAACTCCATTTGGCTCACTAACTTCACACACCATCAGGCTTCCAAGCAGCTCTCAAGGAAACTCAGTTTTCACACTCTATGCTTAGTGCCCTTTGAGTGCATTATCTAGGAATGAACCTGGTAGAGCATCCCACACAAACGAATGCTCCACATGCGGGTTTCACATGCCACCAACTCCACATTCTCAGGCAACTTCAGCACCACAGCCGTTTTCAGATAGTTCTCAATGCAAAGGCTCTAGACGCAAATATTGGTGTGAAAGCTAATTCAATCAAGGAAACACTGCATGTTGGTGAAGGGCACATTGAAGAAGGATCAGCCGAGTGGTTCTTGTGGGAGAACAACTCCATTTGGCTCACTAACTTCACACACCATCAGGCTTCCAAGCAGCTCTCAAGGAAACTCAGTTTTCACACTCTATGCTTAGTGCCCTTTGAGTGCATTATCTAGGAATGAACCTGGTAGAGCATCCCACACAAACGAATGCTCCACATGCGGGTTTCACATGCCACCAACTCCACATTCACAGGCAACTTCAGCGCCACAGCCGTTTTCAGATAGCCCTCAATGCAAAGGCTCTAGACGCAAATATTGGTGTGAGAGCTAATTCAATCAAGGAAACACTGCATGTTGGTGAAGGGCATATTGAAGAAGGATCAGCCGAGTGGTTCTTGTGGGAGAACAACTTCATTTGGCTCACTAACTTCACACACCATCAGGCTTCCAAGCAGCTCTCAATTAAACTCAATTTTCACACTCTATGCTTAGTGCCCTTTGAGTGCCTAGGACTGAAATGAAGCTTGGTGAGGATCCCACACAAACGAATGCTCCACATGCGGCTTTCACATGCCACCAACTCCACATTCACAGGCAACTTCAGCGCCACAGCCGTTTTCAGATAGCCCTCAATGCAAAGGCTCTAGACGCAAATATTGGTGTGAGAGCTAATTCAATCAAGGAAACACTGCATGTTGGTGAAGGGCATATTGAAGAAGGATCAGCCGAGTGGTTCTTGTGGGAGAACAACTCCATTTGGCTCACTAACTTCACACACCATCAGGCTTCCAAGCAGCTCTCAGGGAAACTCAGTTTTCACACTCTATGCTTAGTGCCCTTTGAGTGCCTAGGACTGAAATGAAGCTTGGTCAGCATCCCACACAAACGAATGCTCCACATGCGGGTTTCACATGCCACCAACTCCACATTCACAGGTAACTTCAGCGCCACAGCCGTTTTCAGATAGCTCTCAATGCAAAGGCTCTAGACGCAAATATTGGTGTGAGAGCTAATTCAAACAAGGAAACACTGCATGTTGGTGAAGGGCATATTGAAGAAGGATCAGCCGAGTGGTTCTTGTGGGAGAACAACTCCATTTGGCTCACTAACTTCACACACCATCAGGCTTCCAAGCAGCTCTCAAGGAAACTCAGTTTTCACACTCTATGCTTAGTGCCCTTTGAGTGCATTATCTAGGAAAGAACCTGGTAGAGCATCCCACACAAACGAATGCTCCACATGCGGGTTTCACATGCCACCAACTCCACATTCACAGGCAACTTCAGCGCCACAGCCGTTTTCAGATAGCCCTCAATGCAAAGGCTCTAGACGCAAATATTGGTGTGAGAGCTAATTCAATCAAGGAAACACTGCATGTTGGTGAAGGGCATATTGAAGAAGGATCAGCCGAGTGGTTCTTGTGGGAGAACAACTCCATTTGGCTCACTAACTTCACACACCATCAGGCTTCCAAGCAGCTCTCAAGGAAACTCAGTTTTCACACTCTATGCTTAGTGCCCTTTGAGTGCATTATCTAGGAATGAACCTGGTAGAGCATCCCACACAAACGAATGCTCCACATGCGGGTTTCACATGCCACCAACTCCACATTAACAGGCAACTTCAGCGCCACAGCCGTTTGCAGATAGCCCTCAATGCAAAGGCTCTAGACGCAAATATTGGTGTGAGAGCTAATTCAATCAAGGAAACACTGCATGTTGGTGAAGGGCATATTGAAAAGGATCAGCCGAGTGGTTCTTGTGGGAGAACAACTCCATTTGGCTCACTAACTTCACACACCATCAGGCTTCCAAGCAGCTCTCAAGGAAACTCAGTTTTCACACTCTATGCTTAGTGCCCTTTGAGTGCATTATCTAGGAATGAACCTGGTAGAGCATCCCACACAAACGAATGCTCCACATGCGGGTTTCACATGCCACCAACTCCACATTCACAGGCAACTTCAGCGCCACAGCCGTTTTCAGATAGCCCTCAATGCAAAGGCTCTAGACGCAAATATTGGTGTGAGAGCTAATTCAATCAAGGAAACACTGCATGTTGGTGAAGGGCATATTGAAGAAGGATCAGCCGAGTGGTTCTTGTGGGAGAACAACTCCATTTGGCTCACTAACTTCACACACCATCAGGCTTCCAAGCAGCTCTCAAGGAAACTCAGTTTTCACACTCTATGCTTAGTGCCCTTTGAGTGCATTATCTAGGAATGAACCTGGTAGAGCATCCCACACAAACGAATGCTCCACATGCGGGTTTCACATGCCACCAACTCCACATTCACAGGCAACTTCAGCACCACAGCCGTTTTCAGATAGTTCTCAATGCAAAGGCTCTAGACGCAAATATTGGTGTGAAAGCTAATTCAATCAAGGAAACACTGCATGTTGGTGAAGGGCATATTGAAGAAGGATCAGCCGAGTGGCTCTTGTGGGAGAACAACTCCATTTGGCTCACTAACTTCACACACCATCAGGCTTCCAAGCAGCTCTCAAGGAAACTCAGTTTTCACACTCTATGCTTAGTGCCCTTTGAGTGCATTATCTAGGAATGAACCTGGTAGAGGATCCCACACAAACGAATGCTCCACATGCGGGTTTCACATGCCACCAACTCCACATTCACAGGCAACTTCAGTGCCACAGCCGTTTTCAGATAGCCCTCAATGCAAAGGCTCTAGACGCAAATATTGGTGTGAGAGCTAATTCAATCAAGGAAACACTGCATGTTGGTGAAGGGCATATTGAAGAAGGATCAGCCGAGTGGTTCTTGTGGGAGAACAACTCCATTTGGCTCACTAACTTCACACACCATCAGGCTTCCAAGCAGCTCTCAGGGAAACTCAGTTTTCACACTCTATGCTTAGTGCCCTTTGAGTGCCTAGGACTGAAATGAAGCTTGGTCAGCATCCCACACAAACGAATGCTCCACATGCGGCTTTCACATGCCACCAACTCCACATTCACTTGTAACTTCAACGCCACAGCCGTTTTCAGATAGCTCTCAATGCAAAGGCTCTAGACGCAAATATTGGTGTGAGAGCTAATTCAAACAAGGAAACACTGCATGTTGGTGAAGGGCATATTGAAGAAGGATCAGCCGAGTGGGTTCTTGTGGGAGAACAACTCCATTTGGCTCACTAACTTCACACACCATCAGGCTTCCAAGCAGCTCTCAAGGAAACTCAGTTTTCACACTCTATGCTTAGTGCCCTTTGAGTGCATTATCTAGGAATGAACCTGGTAGAGCATCCCACACAAACGAATGCTCCACATGCGGGTTTCACATGCCACCAACTCCACATTCACAGGCAACTTCAGAGCCACAGCCGTTTTCAGATAGCCCTCAATGCAAAGGCTCTAGACGCAAATATTGGTGTGAGTGCTAATTCAATCAAGGAAACACTGCATGTTGGTGAAGGGCATATTGAAGAAGGATCAGCCGAGTGGTTCTTGTGGGAGAACAACTCCATTTGGCTCACTAACTTCACACACCATCAGGCTTGCAAGCAGCTCTCAAGGAAACTCAGTTTTCACACTCTATGCTTAGTGCCCTTTGAGTGCATTATCTAGGAATGAACCTGGTAGAGCATCCCACACAAACGAATGCTCCACATGCGGGTTTCACATGCCACCAACTCCACATTCACAGGCAACTTCAGCACCACAGCCGTTTTCAGATAGTTCTCAATGCAAAGGCTCTAGACGCAAATATTGGTGTGAAAGCTAATTCAATCAAGGAAACACTGCATGTTGGTGAAGGGCATATTGAAGAAGGATCAGCCGAGTGGTTCTTGTGGGAGAACAACTCCATTTGGCTCACTAACTTCACACACCATCAGGCTTCCAAGCAGCTCTCAAGGAAACTCAGTTTTCACACTCTATGCTTAGTGCCGTTTGAGTGCATTATCTAGGAATGAACCTGGTAGAGCATCCCACAAAAAAGAATGCTCCACATGCGGTTTTCACATGCCACCAACTCCACATTCACAGGCAACTTCAGCGCCACAGCCGTTTCAGATAGCCCTCAATGCAAAGGCTCTAGACGCAAATATTGGTGTGAGAGCTAATTCAATCAAGAAAACACTGCATGTTGGTGAAGGGCATATTGAGGAAGGATCATCCGAGTGGTTCTTGTGGGAGAACAACTCCATTTGGCTCACTAACTTCACACACCATCAGGCTTGCAAGCAGCTCTCAAGGAAACTCACTTTTTACACTCTATGCTTAGTGCCCTTTGAGTGCATAATCTAGGAATGAACTTGGTAGAGCATCCCACAGAAACGAATGCTCCACATGCGGGTTTCACATGCCACCAACTCCACATTCACAGGCAACTTCAGCGCCACAGCCGTTTTCAGATAGCCCTCAATGGAAAGGCTCTAGACGCAAATATTGGTGTGAGAGCTAATTCAATCAAGGAAACACTGCATGTTGGTGAAGGGCATATTGAAGAAGAAGCAGCCGAGTGGTTCTTGTGGGAGAACAACTCCATTTGGCTCACTAACTTCACACACCATCAGGCTTCCAAGCAGCTCTCAAGGAAACTCAGTTTTCACACTCTATGCTTAGTGCCCTTTGAGTGCCTAGGACTGAAATGAAGCTTGGTCAGCATATCACACAACGAATGCTCCACATGCGGGTTTCACATGCCACCAACTCCACATTCACAGGCAACTTCAGTGCCACAGCCGTTTTCAGATAGCCCTCAATGCAAAGGCTCTAGACGCAAATATTGGTGTGAGAGCTAATTCAATCAAGGAAACACTGCATGTTGGTGAAGGGCATATTGAAGAAGAATCAGCCGAGTGGTTCTTGTGGGAGAACAACTCCATTTGGCTCACTAACTTCACACACCATCAGGCTTCCAAGCAGCTCTCAAGGAAACTCAGTTTTCACACTCTATGCTTAGTGCCCTTTGAGTGCATTATCTGGGAATGAACCTGGTAGAGCATCCCACTCTAACGAATGCTCCACATGCGGGTTTCACATGCCACCAACTCCACATTGACAGGCAACTTCAGCGCCACAGCCGTTTGCAGATAGCCCTCAATGCAAAGGCTCTAGACGCAAATATTGGTGTGAGAGCTAATTCAATCAAGGAAACACTGCATGTTGGTGAAGGGCATATTGAAGAAGGATCAGCCGAGTGGTTCTTGTGGGAGAACAACTCCATTTGGCTCACTAACTTCACACACCATCAGGCTTCCAAGCAGCTCTCAAGGAAACTCAGTTTTCACACTCTATGCTTAGTGCCCTTTGTATGCCTAGGACTGAAATGAAGCTTGGTCAGCATCCCACAAAACCGAATGCTGCACATGCGGGTTTCACATGCCACCAACTCCACATTCACAGGCAACTTCAGCGCCACAGCCGTTTTCAGATAGCCCTCAATGCAAAGGCTCTAGACGCAAATATTGGTGTGAGAGCTAATTCAATCAAGGAAACACTGCATGTTGGTGAAGGGCATATTGAAGAAGAATCAGCCGAGTGGTTTTTGTGGGAGAACAACTCCATTTGGCTCACTAACTTCACACACCATCAGGCTTCCAAGCAGCTCTCAAGGAAACTCAGTTTTCACACTCTATGCTTAGTGCCCTTTGAGTGCATTATCTAGGAATGAACCTGATAGAGCATCCCACACAAACGAATGCTTCACATGCGGGTTTCACATGCCACCAACTCCACATTCACAGGCAACTTCAGTGCCACAGCCGTTTTCAGATAGCCCTCAATGCAAAGGCTCTAGACGCAAATATTGGTGTGAGAGCTAATTCAATCAAGGAAACACTGCATGTTGGTGAAGGGCATATTGAAGAAGAATCATCCTAGTGATTCTTGTGGGAGAACAACTCCATTTGGCTCACTCACTTCACACACCATCAGGCTTCCAAGCAGCTCTCAAGGAAACTCAGTTTTCACACTCTATGCTTAGTGCCCTTTGAGTGCATTATCTAGGAATGAACCTGGTAGAGCATCCCACACAAACGAATGCTCCACATGCTTCACATTCACAGGAAACTTCAGCGCCACAGCTGTTTTCAGATAGCCCTCAATGGAAAGGCTCAAGACGCAAATATTGGTGTGAGAGCTAATTCAATCAAGGAAACACTGCATGTTGGTGAAGGGCATATTGAAGAAGAATCAGCCGAGTGGTTCTTGTGGGAGAACAACTCCATTTGGCTCACTAACTTCACACACCATCAGGCTTCCAAGCAGCTCTCAAGGAAACTCAGTTTTCACACTCTATGCTTAGTGCCCTTTGAGTGCATTATCTAGGAATGAACCTGGTAGAGCATCCCACACAAACGAATGCTCCACATGCGGGTTTCACATGCCACCAACTCCACATTCACAGGCAACTTCAGCACCACAGCCGTTTTCAGATAGCCCTCAATGCAAAGGCTCTAGACGCAAATATTGCTGTGAGAGCTAATTCAATCAAGGAAACACTGCATGTTGGTGAAGGGCATATTGAAGAAGGATCAGCCGAGTGGTTCTTGTGGGAGAACAACTCCATTTGGCTCACTAACTTCACACACCATCAGGCTTCCAAGCAGCTCTCAACGAAACTCAGTTTTCACACTCTATGCTTAGTGCCCTTTGAGTACATTTTCTGGGAATGAACCTGGTAGAGCATCCCACACAAACGAATGCTCCACATGCGGGTTTCACATGCCACCAACTCCACATTCACAGGCAACTTCAGCGCCACAGCTGTTTTCAGATAGCCCTCAATGCAAAGGCTCTAGACGCAAATATTGGTGTGAGAGCTAATTCAATCAAGGAAACACTGCATGTTGGTGAAGGGCATATTGAAGAAGAATCAGCCAAGTGGTTCTTGTGGGAGAACAACTCCATTTGGCTCACTAACTTCACACACCATCAGGCTTCCAAGCAGCTCTCCAGGAAACTCAGTTTTCACACTCTATGCTTAGTGCCCTTTGAGTGCATTATCTAGGAATGAACCTGGTAGAGCATCCCACACAAATGAATGCTCCACATGCGGGTTTCACATGCCACCAACTCCACATTCACAGGCAACTTCAGAGCCACAGCCGTTTTCAGATAGCCCTCAATGCAAAGGCTCTAGACGCAAATATTGGTGTGAGAGCTAATTCAATCAAGGAAACACTGCATGTTGGTGAAGGGCATATTGAAGAAGAAGCAGCCGAGTGGTTCTTGTGGGAGAACAACTCCATTTGGCTCACTAACTTCACACACCATCAGGCTTCCAAGCAGCTCTCAAGGAAACTCAGTTTTCACACTCTATGCTTAGTGCCCTTTGAGTGCATTATCTAGGAATGAACCTGGTAGAGCATCCCACACACACGAATGCTCCACATGCGGGTTTCACATGCCACCAACTCCACATTCACAGGCAACTTCACTTTCACAGCTGTTTTCAGATAGCCCTCAATGCAAAGGCTCTAGACGCAAATATTGGTGTGAGAGCTAATTCAATCAAGGAAACACTGCATGTTGGTGTAGGGCATATTGAAGATGGATCAGCCGAGTGGTTCTTGTGGGAGAACAACTCCATTTGGCTCACTAACTTCACACACCATCAGGCTTCCAAGCAGCTCTCAAGGAAACTCAGTTTTCACACTCTATGCTTAGTGCCCTTTGAGTGCATTATCTGGGAATGGACCTGGTAGAGCATCCCACACACACGAATGCTCCACATGCGGGTTTCACATGCCACCAACTCCACATTGACAGGCAACTTCAGCGCCACAGCCATTTGCAGATAGCCCTCAATGCAAAGGCTCTAGACGCAAATATTGGTGTGAGAGCTAATTCAATCAAGGAAACACTGCATGTTGGTGTAGGGCATATTGAAGATGGATCAGCCGAGTGGTTCTTGTGGGAGAACAACTCCATTTGGCTCACTAACTTCACACACCATCAGGCTTCCAAGCAGCTCTCAAGGAAACTCAGTTTTCACACTCTATGCTTAGTGCCCGTTGAGTGCCTAGGACTGAAATGAAGCTTGGTGAGCATCCCACACAAACGAATGCTCCACATGCGGGTTTCACATGCCACCAACTCCACATTCTCAGGCAACTTCAGCGCCACAGCCGTTTTCAGATAGCCCTCAATGCAAAGGCTCTAGACGCAAATATTGGTGTGAGAGCTAATTCAATCAAGGGAACACTGCATGTTGGTGAAGGGCATATTGAAGAAGGATCAGCCGAGTGGTTCTTGTGGGAGAACAACTCCATTTGGCTCACTAACTTCACACACCATCAGGCTTCCAAGCAGCTCTCCAGGAAACTCAGTTTTCACACTCTATGCTTAGTGCCCTTTGAGTGCATTATCTAGGAATGAACCTGGTAGAGCATCCCACACAAACGAATGCTCCACATGCGCGTTTCACATGCCACCAACTCCACATTCACATCAACTTCAGCTCCACAGCTGTTTTCAGATAGCCCTCAATGCAAAGGCTCTAGACGCAAATATTGGTGTGAGAGCTAATTCAATCAAGGAAACACTGCATGTTGGTGAAGGGCATATTGAGGAAGGATCAGCCGAGTGGTTCTTGTGGGAGAACAACTCCATTTGGCTCACTAACTTCACACACCATCAGGCTTGCAAGCAGCTCTCAAGGAAACTCACTTTTTACACTCTATGCTTAGTGCCCTTTGAGGGCATAATCTAGGAATGAACTTGGTAGAGCATCCCACAGAAATGAATGCTCCACATGCGGGTTTCACATGCCACCAACTCCACATTCACAGGCAACTTCAGCGCCACAGCCGTTTTCAGATAGCCCTCAATGGAAAGGCTCTAGACGCAAATATTGGTGTGAGAGCTAATTCAATCAAGGAAACCCTGCATGTTGGTGAAGGGCATATTGAAGAAGAAGCAGCCGAGTGGTTCTTGTGGGAGAACAACTCCATTTGGCTCACTAACTTCACACACCATCAGGCTTCCAAGCAGCTCTCAAGGAAACTCAGTTTTCACACTCTATGCTTAGTGCCCTTTGAGAGCCTAGGACTGAAATGAAGCTTGGTCAGCATCCCACACAACCGAATGCTCCACATGCGGGTTTCACATGCCACCAACTCCACATTCTCAGGCAACTTCAGCGCCACAGCCGTTTTCAGATAGCCCTCAATGCAAAGGCTCTAGACGCAAATATTGGTGTGAGAGCTAATTCAATCAAGGGAACACTGCATGTTGGTGAAGGGCATATTGAAGAAGGATCAGCCGAGTGGTTCTTGTGGGAGAACAACTCCATTTGGCTCACTCACTTCACACACCATCAGGCTTCCAAGCAGCTCTCCAGGAAACTCAGTTTTCACACTCTATGCTTAGTGCCCTTTGAGTGCATTATCTAGGAATGAACCTGGTAGAGCATCCCACACAAACGAATGCTCCACATGCGCGTTTCACATGCCACCAACTCCACATTCACATCAACTTCAGCTCCACAGCCGTTTTCAGATAGCCCTCAATGCAAAGGCTCTAGACGCAAATATTGGTGTGAGAGCTAATTCAATCAAGGAAACACTGCATGTTGGTGAAGGGCATATTGAAGAAGGATCAGCCGAGTGGTTCTTGTGGGAGAACAACTCCATTTGGCTCACTAACTTCACACACCATCAGGCTTCCAAGCAGCTCTCAAGGAAAATCAGTTTTCACACTCTATGCTTAGTGCCCTTTGAGTGCATTATCTAGGAATGAACCTGGTAGAGCATCCCACACAAACGAATGCTCCACATGCGGGTTTCACATGCCACCAACTCCACATTCACAGGCAACTTCAGCACCACAGCCGTTTTCAGATAGGCCTCAATGCAAAGGCTCTAGACGCAAATATTGGTGTGAAAGCTAATTCAATCAAGGAAACACTGCATGTTGGTGAAGGGCATATTGAAGAAGGATCAGCCGAGTGGTTCTTGTGGGAGAACAACTCCATTTGGCTCACTAACTTCACACACCATCAGGCTTCCAAGCAGCTCTCAAGGAAACTCAGTTTTCACACTCTATGCTTAGTGCCGTTTGAGTGCATTATCTAGGAATGAACCTGGTAGAGCATCCCACAAAAAAGAATGCTCCACATGCGGTTTTCACATGCCACCAACTCCACATTCACAGGCAACTTCAGAGCCACAGCCGTTTTCAGATAGCCCTCAATGCAAAGGCTCTAGACGCAAATATTGGTGTGAGAGCTAATTCAATCAAGAAAACACTGCATGTTGGTGAAGGGCATATTGAGGAAGGATCAGCCGAGTGGTTCTTGTGGGAGAACAACTCCATTTGGCTCACTAACTTCACACACCATCAGGCTTGCAAGCAGCTCTCAAGGAAACTCACTTTTTACACTCTATGCTTAGTGCCCTTTGAGTGCATAATCTAGGAATGAACTTGGTAGAGCATCCCACAGAAATGAATGCTCCACATGCGGGTTTCACATGCCACCAACTCCACATTCACAGGCAACTTCAGCGCCACAGCCGTTTTCAGATAGCCCTCAATGGAAAGGCTCTAGACGCAAATATTGGTGTGAGAGCTAATTCAATCAAGGAAACACTGCATGTTGGTGAAGGGCATATTGAAGAAGAAGCAGCCGAGTGGTTCTTGTGGGAGAACAACTCCATTTGGCTCACTAACTTCACACACCATCAGGCTTCCAAGCAGCTCTCAAGGAAACTCAGTTTTCACACTCTATGCTTAGTGCCCTTTGAGTGCATTATCTAGGAATGAACCTGGTAGAGCATCGCACACAAACGAATGCTCCACATGCGGGTTTCACATGCCACCAACTCCAAATTCATAGGCAACTTCAGCGCCACAGCCGTTTTCAGATAGCCCTCAATGCAAAGGCTCTAGACGCAAATATTGGTGTGAGAGCTAATTCAATCAAGGAAACACTGCATGTTGGTGAAGGGCATATTGAAGAAGAAGCAGCCGAGTGGTTCTTGTGGGAGAACAACTCCATTTGGCTCACTAACTTCACACACCATCAGGCTTCCAAGCAGCTCTCAAGGAAACTCAGTTTTCACACTCTATGCTTAGTGCCCTTTGAGTGCATTATCTAGGAATGAACCTGGTAGAGCATCCCACACAAACGAATGCTCCACATGCGGGTTTCACATGCCACCAACTCCACATTCACAGGCAACTTCAGCGCCACAGCCGTTTTCAGATAGCCCTCAATGCAAAGGCTCTAGACGCAAATATTGGTGTGAGAGCTAATTCAATCAAGGAAACACTGCATGTTGGTGAAGGGCATATTGAAGAAGGATCAGCCGAGTGGTTCTTGTGGGAGAACAACTCCATTTGGCTCACTAACTTCACACACCATCAGGCTTCCAAGCAGCTCTCAAGGAAACTCAGTTTTCACACTCTATGCTTAGTGCCCTTTGAGTGCATTATCTAGGAATGAACCTGGTAGAGCATCGCACACAAACGAATGCTCCACATGCGGGTTTCACATGCCACCAACTCCACATTCTCAGGCAACTTCAGCACCACAGCCGTTTGCAGATAGTTCTCAATGCAATGGCTCTAGACGCAAATATTGGTGTGAAAGCTAATTCAATCAAGGAAACACTGCATGTTGGTGAAGGGCATATTGAAGAAGGATTAGCCGAGTGGTTCTTGTGGGAGAACAACTCCATTTGGCTCACTAACTTCACACACCATCAGGCTTCCAAGCAGCTCTCAAGGAAACTCAGTTTTCACACTCTATGCTTAGTGCCCTTTGAGTGCATTATCTAGGAATGAACCTGGTAGAGCATCCCACACAAACGAATGCTCCACATGCGGGTTTCACATGCCACCAACTACACATTCACAGGCAACTTCAGTGCCACAGCCGTTTTCAGATAGCCCTCAATGCAAAGGCTCTAGACGCAAATATTGGTGTGAGAGCTAATTCAATCAAGGAAACACTGCATGTTGGTGAAGGGCATATTGAAGAAGGATCAGCCGAGTGGTTCTTGTGGGAGAACAACTCCATTTGGCTCACTAACTTCACACACCATCAGGCTTCCAAGCAGCTCTCAATTAAACTCAGTTTTCACACTCTATGCTTAGTGCCCTTTGAGTGCCTAGGACTGAAATGAAGCTTGGTGAGGATCCCACACAAACGAATGCTCCACATGCGGCTTTCACATGCCACCAACTCCACATTCACAGGCAACTTCAGCGCCACAGCCGTTTTCAGATAGCCCTCAATGCAAAGGCTCTAGACGCATATATTGGTGTGAGAGCTAATTTAATCAAGGAAACACTGCATGTTGGTGAAGGGCATATTGAAGAAGGATCAGCCGAGTGGTTCTTGTGGGAGAACAACTCCATTTGGCTCACTAACTTCACACACCATCAGGCTTCCAAGCAGCTCTCAGGGAAACTCAGTTTTCACACTCTATGCTTAGTGCCCTTTGAGTGCCTAGGACTGAAATGAAGCTTGGTCAGCATCCCACACAAACGAATGCTCCACATGCGGCTTTCACATGCCACCAACTCCACATTCACAGGTAACTTCAGCGCCACAGCCGTTTTCAGATAGCTCTCAATGCAAAGGCTCTAGACGCAAATATTGGTGTGAGAGCTAATTCAAACAAGGAAACACTGCATGTTGGTGAAGGGCATATTGAAGAAGGATCAGCCGAGTGGTTCTTGTGGGAGAACAACTCCATTTGGCTCACTAACTTCACACACCATCAGGCTTCCAAGCAGCTCTCAAGGAAACTCAGTTTTCACACTCTATGCTAAGTGCCGTTTGAGTGCATTATCTAGGAATGAACCTGGTAGAGCATCGCACACAAACGAATGCTCCACATGCGGGTTTCACATGCCACCAACTCCACATTCACAGGCAACTTCAGCGCCACAGCCGTTTTCAGATAGCCCTCTATGCAAAGGCTCTAGACGCAAATATTGGTGTGAAAGCTAATTCAATCAAGGAAACACTGCATGTTGGTGAAGGGCATATTGAAGAAGGATCAGCCGAGTGGTTCTTGTGGGAGAACAACTCCATTTGGCTCACTAACTTCACACACCATCAGGCTTCAAAGCAGCTCTCAAGGAAACTCAGTTTTCACACTCTATGCTTAGTGCCGTTTGAGTGCATTATCTAGGAATGAACCTGGTAGAGCATCGCACACAAACGAATGCTCCACATGCGGGTTTCACATGCCACCAACTCCACATTCACAGGCAACTTCAGCTTCAGACCACAGCCGTTTTCAGATAGCCCTCAATGCAAAGGCTCTAGACGCAAATATTGGTGTGAGAGCTAATTCAATCAAGAAAACACTGCATGTTGGTGAAGGGCATATTGAGGAAGGATCAGCCGAGTGGTTCTTGTGGGAGAACAACTCCATTTGGCTCACTAACTTCACACACCATCAGGCTTGCAAGCAGCTCTCAAGGAAACTCACTTTTTACACTCTATGCTTAGTGCCCTTTGAGTGCATAATCTAGGAATGAACTTGGTAGAGCATCCCACAGAAACGAATGCTCCAAATGCCGGTTTCACATGCCACCAACTCCACATTCACAGGCAACTTCAGCGCCACAGCCGTTTTCAGATAGCCCTCAATGGAAAGGCTTTAGACGCAAATATTGGTGTGAGAGCTAATTCAATCAAGGAAACACTGCATGTTGGTGAAGGGCATATTGAAGAAGGATCAGCCGAGTGGTTCTTGTGGGAGAACAACTCCAATTGGCTCACTAACTTCACACACCATCAGGCTTCCAAGCAGCTCTCAAGGAAACTCAGTTTTCACACTCTATGCTTAGTGCCCTTTGAGTGCCTAGGACTGAAATGAAGCTTGGTCAGCATCCCACACAACCGAATGCTCCACATGCGGGTTTCACATGCCACCAACTCCACATTCACAGGCAACTTCAGTGCCACAGCCGTTTTCAGATAGCCCTCAATGCAAAGGCTCTAGACGCAAATATTGGTGTGAGAGCTAATTCAATCAAGGAAACACTGCATGTTGGTGAAGGGCATATTGAAGAAGAATCAGCCGAGTGGTTCTTGCGGGAGAACAACTCCATTTGGCTCACTAACTTCACACACCATCATGCTTCCAAGCAGCTCTCAAGGAAACTGTTTTCACACTCTATGCTTAGTGCCCTTTGAGTGCATTATCTGGGAATGAACCTGGTAGAGCATTGCACACTAACGAATGCTCCACATGCGGGTTTCACATGCCACCAACTCCACATTGACAGGCAACTTCAGCGCCACAGCCGTTTTCAGATAGCCCTCAATGCAAAGGCTCTAGACGCAAATATTGGTGTGAGAGCTAATTCAATCAAGGAAACACTGCATGTTGGTGAAGGGCATATTGAAAAGGATCAGCCGAGTGGTTCGTGTGGGAGAACAACTCCATTTGGCTCACTAACTTCACACACCATCAGGCTTCCAAGCAGCTCTCAAGGAAACTCAGTTTTCACACTCTATGCTTAGTGCCCTTTGAGTGCATTATCTAGGAATGAACCTGGTAGAGCATCCCACACAAACGAATGCTCCACTTGCGGGTTTCACATGCCACCAACTCCACATTCTCAGGCAACTTCAGCGCCACAGCCGTTTTCAGATAGCCCTCAATGCAAAGGCTCTAGACGCAAATATTGGTGTGAGAGCTAATTCAATCAAGGAAACACTGCATGTTGGTGAAGGGCATATTGAAGAAGGATCAGCCGAGTGGTTCTTGTGGGAGAACAACTCCATTTGACTCACTAACTTCATACACCATCAGGCTTCCAAGCAGCTCTCAAGGAAACTCAGTTTTCACACTCTATGCTTAGTGCCCTTTGAGTGCATTATCTGGGAATGAACCTGGTAGAGCATCCCACACTAACGAATGCTCCACATGCGGGTTTCACATGCCACCAACTCCACATTCACAGGCAACTTCAGCGCCACAGCCGTTTGCAGATAGCCCTCAATGCAAAGGCTCAAGACGCAAATATTGGTGTGAGAGCTAATTCAATCAAGGAAACACTGCATGTTGGTGAAGGGCATATTGAAAAGGATCAGCCGAGTGGTTCGTGTGGGAGAACAACTCCATTTGGCTCACTAACTTCACACACCATCAGGCTTCCAAGCAGCTCTCAAGGAAACTCAGTTTTCACACTCTATGCTTAGTGCCCTTTGAGTGCATTATCTAGGAATGAACCTGGTAGAGCATCCCACACAAACGAATGCTCCACTTGCGGGTTTCACATGCCACCAACTCCACATTCTCAGGCAACTTCAGCGCCACAGCCGTTTTCAGATAGCCCTCAATGCAAAGGCTCTAGACGCAAATATTGGTGTGAGAGCTAATTCAATCAAGGAAACACTGCATGTTGGTGAAGGGCATATTGAAGAAGGATCAGCCGAGTGGTTCTTGTGGGAGAACAACTCCATTTGACTCACTAACTTCATACACCATCAGGCTTCCAAGCAGCTCTCAAGGAAACTCAGTTTTCACACTCTATGCTTAGTGCCCTTTGAGTGCATTATCTGGGAATGAACCTGGTAGAGCATCCCACACAAACGAATGCTCCACATGCGGGTTTCACATGCCACCAACTCCACATTCACAGGCAACTTCAGCGCCACAGCCGTTTTCAGATAGCCCTCAATGCAAAGGCTCTAGACGCAAATATTGGTGTGAGAGCTAATTCAATCAAGGAAACACTGCATGTTGGTGTAGGGCATATTGAAGATGGATCAGCCGAGTGGTTCTTGTGGGAGAACAACTCCATTTGGCTCACTAACTTCACACACCATCAGGCTTCCAAGCAGCTCTCAAGGAAACTCAGTTTTCACACTCTATGCTTAGTGCCCTTTGAGTGCATTATCTGGGAATGTACCTGGTAGAGCATCCCACACACACGAATGCTCCACATGCGGGTTTCACATGCCACCAACTCCACATTCACAGGCAACTTCACTTCCACAGCCGTTTTCAGATAGCCCTCAATGCAAAGGCTCTAGACGCAAATACTGGTGTGAGAGCTAATTCAATCAAGGAAACACTGCATGTTGGTGAAGGGCATATTGAAGATGGATCAGCAGAGTGGTTCTTGTGGGAGAACAACTCCATTTGGCTCACTAACTTCACACACCATCAGGCTTCCAAGCAGCTCTCAAGGAAACTCAGTTTTCACACTCTATGCTTAGTGACCGTTGAGTGCTTAGGACTGAAATGAAGCTTGGTGAGCAACCCACACAAACGAATGCTCCACATGCGGGTTTCACATGCCACCAACTCCACATTCTCAGGCAACTTCAGCGCCACAGCCGTTTTCAGATAGCCCTCAATGCAGAGGCTCTAGACGCAAATATTGGTGTGAGAGCTAATTCAATCAAGGGAACACTGCATGTTGGTGAAGGGCATATTGAAGAAGGATCAGCCGAGTGGTTCTTGTGGGAGAAAAACTCCATTTGGCTCACTCACTTCACACACCATCAGGCTTCCAAGCAGCTCTCCAGGAAACTCAGTTTTCACACTCTATGCTTAGTGCCCTTTGAGTGCATTATCTGGGAATGAACCTGGTAGAGCATCCCACACAAACGAATGCTCCACATGCGGGTTTCACATGCCACCAACTCCACATTCACAGGCAACTTCAGCGCCACAGCCGTTTTCAGATAGCCCTCAATGCAAAGGCTCTAGACGCAAATATTGGTGTGAGAGCTAATTCAATCAAGGAAACCCTGCATGTTGGTGAAGGGCATATTGAAGAAGGATCAGCCGAGTGGTTCTTGTGGGAGAACAACTCCAATTGGCTCACTAACTTCACACACCATCAGGCTTCCAAGCAGCTCTCAAGGAAACTCAGTTTTCACACTCTATGCTTAGTGCCCTTTGTATGCCTAGGACTGAAATGAAGCTTGGTCAGCATCCCACACAACCGAATGCTCCACATGCGGGTTTCACATGCCACCAACTCCACATTCACAGGCAACTTCAGCGCCACAGCCGTTTTCAGATAGCCCTCAATGGAAAGGCTCTAGACGCAAATATTGGTGTGAGAGCTAATTCAATCAAGGAAACACTGCATGTTGGTGAAGGGCATATTGAAGAAGAATCAGCCGAGTGGTTCTTGTGGGAGAACAACTCCATTTGGCTCACTAACTTCACACACCATCAGGCTTCCAAGCAGCTCTCAAGGAAACTCAGTTTTCACACTCTATGCTTAGTGCCCTTTGAGTGCATTATCTAGGAATGAACCTGGTAGAGCATCCCACACAAACGAATGCTCCACATGCGGGTTTCACATGCCACCAACTCCACATTCTCAGGCAACTTCAGAGCCACAGCCGTTTTCAGATAGCCCTCAATGCAAAGGCTCTAGACGCAAATATTGGTGTGAGAGCTAATTCAATCAAGGAAACACTGCATGTTGGTGAAGGGCATATTGAAGAAGGATCAGCCGAGTGGTTCTTGTGGGAGAACAACTCCATTTGGCTCACTAACTTCACACACCATCAGGCTTCCAAGCAGCTCTCAACGAAACTCAGTTTTCACACTCTATGCTTAGTGCCCTTTGAGTGCATTATCTGGGAATGAACCTGGTAGAGCATCCCACACAAACGAATGCTCCACATGCGGGTTTCACATGCCACCAACTCCACATTCACAGGCAACTTCAGCGCCACAGCTGTTTTCAGATAGCCCTCAATGGAAAGCCTCAAGAAGCAAATATTGGTGTGAGAGCTAATTCAATCAAGGAAACACTGCATGTTGGTGAAGGGCATATTGAAGAAGAATCAGCCAAGTGGTTCTTGTGGGAGAACAACTCCATTTGGCTCACTAACTTCACACACCATCAGGCTTCCAAGCAGCTCTCCAGGAAACTCAGTTTTCACACTCTATGCTTAGTGCCCTTTGAGTGCATTATCTAGGAATGAACCTGGTAGAGCATCCCACACAAATGAATGCTCCACATGCGGGTTTCACATGCCACCAACTCCACATTCACAGGCAACTTCAGAGCCACAGCCGTTTTCAGATAGCCCACAATGCAAAGGCTCTAGACGCAAATATTGGTGTGAGAGCTAATTCAATCAAGGAAACACTGCATGTTGGTGAAGGGCATATTGAAGAAGAAGCAGCCGAGTGGTTCTTGTGGGAGAACAACTCCATTTGGCTCACTAACTTCACACACCATCAGGCTTCCAAGCAGCTCTCAAGGAAACTCAGTTTTCACACTCTATGCTTAGTGCCCTTTGAGTGCATTATCTAGGAATGAACCTGGTAGAGCATCCCACACACACGAATGCTCCACATGCGGGTTTCACATGCCACCAACTCCACATTCACAGGCAACTTCACTTTCACAGCTGTTTTCAGATAGCCCTCAATGCAAAGGCTCTAGACGCAAATATTGGTGTGAGAGCTAATTCAATCAAGGAAACACTGCATGTTGGTGTAGGGCATATTGAAGATGGATCAGCCGAGTGGTTCTTGTGGGAGAACAACTCCATTTGGCTCACTAACTTCACACACCATCAGGCTTCCAAGCAGCTCTCAAGGAAACTCAGTTTTCACACTCTATGCTTAGTGCCCTTTGAGTGCATTATCTGGGAATGTACCTGGTAGAGCATCCCACACACACGAATGCTCCACATGCGGGTTTCACATGCCTCCAACTCCACATTCACAGGCAACTTCAGCGCCACAGCCGTTTTCAGATAGCCCTCAATGCAAAGGCTCTAGACGCAAATATTGGTGTGAGAGCTAATTCAATCAAGGAAACACTGCATGTTGGTGAAGGGCATATTGAAGAAGGATCAGCAGAGTGGTTCTTGTGGGAGAACAACTCCATTTGGCTCACTAACTTCACACACCATCAGGCTTCCAAGCAGCTCTCAAGGAAACTCAGTTTTCACACTCTATGCTTAGTGCCCTTTGAGTGCATTATCTAGGAATGAACCTCGTAGAGCATCCCAAACAAATGAATGCTCCACATGCGGGTTTCACATGCCACCAACTCCACATTCACAGGCAACTTCAGCGCCACAGCCGTTTTCAGATAGCCCTCAATGCAAAGGCTCTAGACGCAAATATTGGTGTGAGAGCTAATTCAATCAAGGGAACACTGCATGTTGGTGAAGGGCATATTGAAGAAGGATCAGCCGAGTGGTTCTTGTGGGAGAACAACTCCATTTGGCTCACTAACTTCACACACCATCAGGCTTCCAAGCAGCTCTCAAGGAAACTCAGTTTTCACACTCTATGCTTAGTGCCCTTTGAGTGCATTATCTAGGAATGAACCTGGTAGAGCATCCCACACAAACGAATGCTCCATATGCGGGTTTCACATGCCACCAACTCCACATTCACAGGCAACTTCAGCGCCACAGCCGTTTTCAGATAGCCCTCAATGCAAAGGCTCTAGACGCAAATATTGGTGTGAGAGCTAATTCAATCAAGGAAACACTGCATGTTGGTGAAGGGCATATTGAAGAAGGATCAGCCGAGTGGTTCTTGTGGGAGAACAACTCCATTTGGCTCACTAACTTCACACACCATCAGGCTTCCAAGCAGCTCTCAAGGAAACTCAGTTTTCACACTCTATGCTTAGTGCCCTTTGTATGCCTCGGACTGAAATGAAGCTTGGTCAGCATCCCACACAAACGAATGCTGCACATGCGGGTTTCACATGCCACCAACTCCACATTCACAGGCAACTTCAGCGCCACAGCCGTTTTCAGATAGCCCTCAATGCAAAGGCTCTAGACGCAAATATTGGTGTGAGAGCTAATTCAATCAAGGAAACACTGCATGTTGGTGAAGGGCATATTGAAGAAGGATCAGCAAAGTGGTTCTTGTGGGAGAACAACTCCATTTGGCTCACTAACTTCACACACCATCAGGCTTCCAAGCAGCTCTCAAGGAAACTCAGTTTTCACACTCTATGCTTAGTGCCCTTTGTAAGCCTAGGACTGAAATGAAGCTTGGTGAGCATCCCACACAAACGAATGCTCCACATGCGGGTTTCACATGCCACCAACTCCACATTCTCAGGCAACTTCAGCGCCACAGCCGTTTTCAGATAGCCCTCAATGCAAAGGCTCTAGACGCAAATATTGGTGTGAGAGCTAATTCAATCAAGGAAACACTGCATGTTGGTGAAGGGCATATTGAAGAAGGATCAGCCGAGTGGTTCTTGTGGGAGAACAACTCCATTTGGCTCACTAACTTCACACACCATCAGGCTTCCAAGCAGCTCTCAAGGAAACTCAGTTTTCACACTCTATGCTTAGTGCCCTTTGAGTGCATTATCTAGGAATGAACCTGGTAGAGCATCCCACACAAACGAATGCTCCACATGCGGGTTTCACATGCCACCAACTCCACATTCACAGGCAACTTCAGCGCCACAGCCGTTTTCAGATAGCCCTCAATGCAAAGGCTCTAGACGCAAATATTGGTGTGAGAGCTAATTCAATCAAGGAAACACTGCATGTTGGTGAAGGGCATATTGAAGAAGGATCAGCCGAGTGGTTCTTGTGGGAGAACAACTCCATTTGGCTCACTAACTTCACACACCATCAGGCTTCCAAGCAGCTCTCAAGGAAACTCAGTTTTCACACTCTATGCTTAGTGCCCTTTGTATGCCTCGGACTGAAATGAAGCTTGGTCAGCATCCCACACAAACGAATGCTCCACATGCGGGTTTCACATGCCACCAACTCCACATTCACAGGCAACTTCAGCGCCACAGCCGTTTTCAGATAGCCCTCAATGCAAAGGCTCTAGACGCAAATATTGGTGTGAGAGCTAATTCAATCAAGGAAACACTGCATGTTGGTGAAGGGCATAATGAAGAAGGATCAGCAAAGTGGTTCTTGTGGGAGAACAACTCCATTTGGCTCACTAACTTCACACACCATCAGGCTTCCAAGCAGCTCTCAAGGAAACTCAGTTTTCACACTCTATGCTTAGTGCCCTTTGTAAGCCTAGGACTGAAATGAAGCTTGGTGAGCATCCCACACAAACGAATGCTCCACATGCGGGTTTCACATGCCACCAACTCCACATTCTCAGGCAACTTCAGTGCCACAGCCGTTTTCAGATAGCCCTCAATGCAAAGGCTCTAGACGCAAATATTGGTGTGAGAGCTAATTCAATCAAGGAAACACTGCATGTTGGTGAAGGGCATATTGAAGAAGGATCAGCCGAGTGGTTCTTGTGGGAGAACAACTCCAATTGGCTCAATAACGTCACACACCATCAGGCTTCCAAGCAGCTCTCAAGGAAACTCAGTTTTCACACTCTATGCTTAGTGCCCTTTGAGTGCATTATCTAGGAATGAACCTGGTAGAGCATCCCACACACACGAATGCTCCACATGCGGGTTTCACATGCCACCAACTCCACATTCACAGGCAACTTCACTTTCACAGCTGTTTTCAGATAGCCCTCAATGCAAAGGCTCTAGACGCAAATATTGGTGTGAGAGCTAATTCAATCAAGGAAACACTGCATGTTGGTGTAGGGCATATTGAAGATGGATCAGCCGAGTGGTTCTTATGGGAGAACAACTCCATTTGGCTCACTAACTTCACACACCATCAGGCTTCCAAGCAGCTCTCAAGGAAACTCAGTTTTCACACTCTATGCTTAGTGCCCTTTGAGTGCATTATCTGGGAATGTACCTGGTAGAGCATCCCACACACACGAATGCTCCACATGCGGGTTTCACATGCCTCCAACTCCACATTCTCAGGCAACTTCAGCGCCACAGCCGTTTTCATACAGCCCTCAATGCAAAGGCTCTAGACGCAAATATTGGTGTGAGTGCTAATTCAATCAAGGAAACACTGCATGTTGGTGAAGGGCATATTGAAGAAGGATCAGCAGAGTGGTTCTTGTGGGAGAACAACTCCATTTGGCTCACTAACTTCACACACCATCAGGCTTCCAAGCAGCTCTCAAGGAAACTCAGTTTTCACACTCTATGCTTAGTGCCCTTTGAGTGCCTCGGACTGAAATGAAGCTTGGTGAGCATCCCACACAAACGAATGCTCCACATGCGGGTTTCACATGCCACCAACTCCACATTCACAGGCAACTTCAGCGCCACAGCCGTTTTCAGATAGCCCTCAATGCAAAGGCTCTAGACGCAAATATTGGTGTGAGAGCTAATTCAATCAAGGAAACACTGCATGTTGGTGAAGGGCATATTGAAGAAGGATCAGCCGAGTGGTTCTTGTGGGAGAACAACTCCATTTGGCTCACTAACTTCACACACCATCAGGCTTCCAAGCAGCTCTCAAGGAAACTCAGTTTTCACACTCTATGCTTAGTGCCCTTTGAGTGCATTATCTAGGAATGAACCTGGTAGAGCATCCCACACACACGAATGCTCCACATGCGGGTTTCACATGCCACCAACTCCACATTCACAGGCAACTTCACTTTCACAGCTGTTTTCAGATAGCCCTCAATGCAAAGGCTCTAGACGCAAATATTGGTGTGAGAGCTAATTCAATCAAGGAAACACTGCATGTTGGTGAAGGGCATATTGAAGAAGGATCAGCCGAGTGGTTCTTGTGGGAGAACAACTCCATTTGGCTCACTAACTTCACACACCATCAGGCTTCCAAGCAGCTCTCAAGGAAACTCAGTTTTCACACTCTATGCTTAGTGCCCTTTGTATGCCTCGGACTGAAATGAAGCTTGGTCAGCATCCCACACAAACGAATGCTCCACATGCGGGTTTCACATGCCACCAACTCCACATTCACAGGCAACTTCAGCGCCACAGCCGTTTTCAGATAGCCCTCAATGCAAAGGCTCTAGACGCAAATATTGGTGTGAGAGCTAATTCAATCAAGGAAACATTGCATGTTGGTGAAGGGCATATTGAAGAAGGATCAGCAAAGTGGTTTTTGTGGGAGAACAACTCCATTTGGCTCACTAACTTCACACACCATCAGGCTTCCAAGCAGCTCTCAAGGAAACTCAGTTTTCACACTCTATGCTTAGTGCCCTTTGTAAGCCTAGGACTGAAATGAAGCTTGGTGAGCATCCCACACAAACGAATGCTCCACATGCGGGTTTCACATGCCACCAACTCCACATTCTCAGGCAACTTCAGTGCCACAGCCGTTTTCAGATAGCCCTCAATGCAAAGGCTCTAGACGCAAATATTGGTGTGAGAGCTAATTCAATCAAGGAAACACTGCATGTTGGTGAAGGGCATATTGAAGAAGGATCAGCCGAGTGGTTCTTGTGGGAGAACAACTCCAATTGGCTCAATAACGTCACACACCATCAGGCTTCCAAGCAGCTCTCAAGGAAACTCAGTTTTCACACTCTATGCTTAGTGCCCTTTGTATGCCTAGGACTGAAATGAAGCTTGGTCAGCATCCCACACAAACGAATGCTCCACATGCGGGTTTCACATGCCACCAACTCCACATTCACAGGCAACTTCAGCGCCACAGCCGTTTTCAGATAGCCCTCAATGCAAAGGCTCTAGACGCAAATATTGGTGTGAGAGCTAATTCAATCAAGGAAACACTGCATGTTGGTGAAGGGCATATTGAAGAAGGATCAGCCGAGTGGTTCTTGTGGGAGAACAACTCCATTTGGCTCACTAACTTCACACACCATCAGGCTTGCAAGCAACTCTCAAGGAAACTCACTTTTTTTTTTTTAAAGATTTATTCATTTTATTACAGCCAGATATACACAGAGGAGGAGAGACAGAGAGGAAGATCTTCCGTCCGATGATTCACTCCCCATGTGAGCCGCAACGGGCCGATGCGCGCCGATCCGATGCCGGGAACCTGGAAGCTCCTCCGAGTCTCCCACGCGGGTGCAGTGTCCCAAAGCACTGGGCCGTCCTCAACTGCTTTCCCAGGCCACAAGCAGGGAGCTGGATGGGAAGTGGAGCTGCCGGGATTAGAACCGGCGCCCATATGGGATCCCGGGGCTTTCAAAGCGAGGACTTTAGCCGCTGGACCACGCCACCGGGCCCAAGGAAACTCACTTTTTACACTCTATGCTTAGTGCCCTTTGAGTGCATTATCTAGGAATGAACCTGGTAGAGCATCCCACACAAACGAATGCTCCACATGCGGGTTTCACATGCCACCAACTCCACATTCTCAGGCAACTTCAGCGCCACAGCCGTTTTCAGATAGCCCTCAATGCAAAGGCTCTAGACGCAAATATTGGTGTGAGAGCTAATTCAATCAAGGAAACACTGCATGTTGGTGAAGGGCATATTGAAGAAGGATCAGCCGAGTGGTTCTTGTGGGAGAACAACCCCGATTGGCTCACTAACTTCACATACCATCAGGCTTCCAAGCAGCTCTCAAGGAAACTCAGTTTTCACATTCTATGCTTAGTGCCCTTTGAGTGCATTATCTAGGAATGAACGTGGTAGAGCATCCCACACAAACGAATGCTCCACATGCGGGTTTCACATGCCACCAACTCCACATTCACAGGCAACTTCAGCGCCACAGCCGTTTTCAGATAGCCCTCAATGCAAAGGCTCTAGACGCAAATATTGGTGTGAGAGCTAATTCAATCAAGGGAACACTGCATGTTGGTGAAGGGCATATTGAAGTAGGATCAGCCGAGTGGTTCTTGTGGGAGAACAACTCCATTTGGCTCACTAACTTCACACACCATCAGGCTTCCAAGCAGCTCTCAAGGAAACTCAGTTTTCACACTCTATGCTTAGTGCCCTTTGAGTGCATTATCTAGGAATGAACCTGGTAGAGCATCCCACACAAACGAATGCTCCACATGCGGGTTTCACATGCCACCAACTCCACATTCTCAGGCAACTTCAGCGCCACAGCCGTTTTCAGATAGCCCTCAATGCAAAGGCTCTAGACGCAAATATTGGTGTGAGAGCTAATTCAATCAAGGAAACACTGCATGTTGGTGAAGGGCATATTGAAGAAGGATCAGCCGAGTGGTTCTTGTGGGAGAACAACTCCAATTGGCTCAATAACTTCACACACCATCAGGCTTCCAAGCAGCTCTCAAGGAAACTCAGTTTTCACACTCTATGCTTAGTGCCCTTTGTATGCCTAGGACTGAAATGAAGCTTGGTCAGCATCCCACACAAACGAATGCTGCACATGCGGGTTTCACATGCCACCAACTCCACATTCACAGACAACTTCAGCGCCACAGCCGTTTTCAGATAGCCCTCAATGCAAAGGCTCTAGACGCAAATATTGGTGTGAGAGCTAATTCAATCAAGGAAACACTGCATGTTGGTGAAGGGCATATTGAAGAAGAATCAGCCGAGTGGTTCTTGTGGGAGAACAACTCCATTTGGCTCACTAACTTCACACACCATCAGGCTTCCAAGCAGCTCTCAAGGAAACTCAGTTTTCACATTCTATGCTTAGTGCCCTTTGAGTGCATTATCTAGGAATGAACGTGGTAGAGCATCCCACACAAACGAATGCTAAACATGCGGGTTTCACATGCCACCAACTCCACATTCACAGGCAACTTCAGCGCCACAGCCGTTTTCAGATAGCCCTCAATGCAAAGGCTCTAGACACAAATATTGGTGTGAGAGCTAATTCAATCAAGGAAACACTGCATGTTGGTGAAGGGCATATTGAAGAAGGATCAGCCGAGTGGTTCTTGTGGGAGAACAACCCCGATTGGCTCACTAACTTCACATACCATCAGGCTTCCAAGCAGCTCTCAAGGAAACTCAGTTTTCACATTCTATGCTTAGTGCCCTTTGAGTGCATTATCTAGGAATGAACGTGGTAGAGCATCCCACACAAACGAATGCTCCACATGCGGGTTTCACATGCCACCAACTCCACATTCACAGGCAACTTCAGCGCCACAGCCGTTTTCAGATAGCCCTCAATGCAAAGGCTCTAGACGCAAATATTGGTGTGAGAGCTAATTCAATCAAGGGAACACTGCATGTTGGTGAAGGGCATATTGAAGTAGGATCAGCCGAGTGGTTCTTGTGGGAGAACAACTCCATTTGGCTCACTAACTTCACACACCATCAGGCTTCCAAGCAGCTCTCAAGGAAACTCAGTTTTCACACTCTATGCTTAGTGCCCTTTGAGTGCATTATCTAGGAATGAACCTGGTAGAGCATCCCACACAAACGAATGCTCCACATGCGGGTTTCACATGCCACCAACTCCACATTCTCAGGCAACTTCAGCGCCACAGCCGTTTTCAGATAGCCCTCAATGCAAAGGCTCTAGACGCAAATATTGGTGTGAGAGCTAATTCAATCAAGGAAACACTGCATGTTGGTGAAGGGCATATTGAAGAAGGATCAGCCGAGTGGTTCTTGTGGGAGAACAACTCCAATTGGCTCAATAACTTCACACACCATCAGGCTTCCAAGCAGCTCTCAAGGAAACTCAGTTTTCACACTCTATGCTTAGTGCCCTTTGTATGCCTAGGACTGAAATGAAGCTTGGTCAGCATCCCACACAAACGAATGCTGCACATGCGGGTTTCACATGCCACCAACTCCACATTCACAGACAACTTCAGCGCCACAGCCGTTTTCAGATAGCCCTCAATGCAAAGGCTCTAGACGCAAATATTGGTGTGAGAGCTAATTCAATCAAGGAAACACTGCATGTTGGTGAAGGGCATATTGAAGAAGAATCAGCCGAGTGGTTCTTGTGGGAGAACAACTCCATTTGGCTCACTAACTTCACACACCATCAGGCTTCCAAGCAGCTCTCAAGGAAACTCAGTTTTCACATTCTATGCTTAGTGCCCTTTGAGTGCATTATCTAGGAATGAACGTGGTAGAGCATCCCACACAAACGAATGCTAAACATGCGGGTTTCACATGCCACCAACTCCACATTCACAGGCAACTTCAGCGCCACAGCCGTTTTCAGATAGCCCTCAATGCAAAGGCTCTAGACGCAAATATTGGTGTGAGAGATAATTCAATCAAGGGAACACTGCATGTTGGTGAAGGGCATATTGAAGAAGGATCAGCCGAGTGGTTCTTGTGGGACAACAACTCCATTTGGCTCACTAACTTCACACAACATCAGGCTTGCAAGCAGCTCTCAAGGAAACTCACTTTTTACACTCTATGCTTAGTGCCCTTTGAGTGCATTATCTAGGAATGAACCTGGTAGAGCATCCCACACAAACGAATGCTCCACATGCGGGTTTCACATGCCACCAACTCCACATTCACAGGCAACTTCAGCGCCACAGCCGTTTTCAGATAGCCCTCAATGCAAAGGCTCTAGACGCAAATATTGGTGTGAGAGCTAATTCAATCAAGGAAACACTGCATGTTGGTGAAGGGCATATTGAAGAAGGATCAGCCGAGTGGTTCTTGTGGGAGAACAACTCCATTTGGCTCACTAACTTCACACACCATCAGGCTTCCAAGCAGCTCTCAAGGAAACTCAGTTTTCACACTCTATGCTTAGTGCCCTTTGTGTGCCTAGGACTGAAATGAAGCTTGGTCAGCATCCCACACAAACGAATGCTCCACATGCGGGTTTCACATGCCACCAACTCCACATTCACAGGCAACTTCAGTGCCACAGCCGTTTTCAGATAGCTCTCAATGCAAAGGCTCTAGACGCAAATATTGGTGTGAGAGCTAATTCAATCAAGGAAACACTGCGTGTTGGTGAAGGGCATATTGAAGAAGGATCAGCCGAGTGGTTCTTGTGGGAGAACAACTCCATTTGGCTCACTAACTTCACACACCATCAGGCTTCCAAGCAGCTCTCAAGGAAACTCAGTTTTCACACTCTATGCTTAGTGCCCTTTGAGTGCATTATCTAGGAATGAACCTCTTAGAGCATCCCACACAAACGAATGCTCCACTTGCGGGTTTCACATGCCACCAACTCCACATTCACAGAAAACTTCAGTGCCACAGCCGTTTTCAGATAGCCCTCAATGCAACGGCTCTAGACGCAAATATTGGTGTGAGAGCTAATTCAATCAAGGAAACACTGCATGTTGGTGAAGGGCATATTGAAGAAGGATCAGCCGAGTGGTTCTTGTGGGAGAACAACTCCATTTGGCTCACTAACTTCACACACCATCAGGCTTCCAAGCAGCTCTCAAGGAAACTCAGTTTTCACACTCTATGCTTAGTGCCCTTTGAGTGCATTATCTAGGAATGAACCTGGTAGAGCATCCCACACAAACGAATGCTCCACATGCGGGTTTCACATGCCACCAACTCCACATTCACAGGCAACTTCAGCGCCACAGCCGTTTTCAGATAGCCCTCAATGCAAAGGCTCTAGACGCAAATATTGGTGTGAGAGCTAATTCAATCAAGGAAACACTGCATGTTGGTGAAGGGCATATTGAAGAAGGATCAGCCGAGTGGTTCTTGTGGGAGAACAACTCCATTTGGCTCACTAACTTCACACACCATCAGGCTTCCAAGCAGCCCTCAAGGAAACTCAGTTTTCACACTCTATGCTTAGTGCCCTTTGAGTGCATTATCTAGGAATGAACCTCTTAGAGCATCCCACACAAACGAATGCTCCACATGCGGGTTTCACATGCCACCAACTCCACATTCTCAGGCAACTTCAGCGCCACAGCCGTTTTCAGATAGCCCTCAATGCAAAGGCTCTAGACGCAAATATTGGTGTGAGAGCTAATTCAATCAAGGAAACACTGCATGTTGGTGAAGGGCATATTGAAGAAGGATCACCCGAGTGGTTCTTGTGGGAGAACAACTCCAATTGGCTCAATAACTTCACACACCATCAGGCTTCCAAGCAGCTCTCAAGGAAACTCAGTTTTCACACTCTATGCTTACTGCCCTTTGTGTGCCTAGGACTGAAATGAAGCTTGGTGAGCATCCCACACAAACGAATGCTCCACATGCGGGTTTCACATGCCACCAACTCCACATTCTCAGGCAACTTCAGCGCCACAGCCGTTTTCAGATAGCCCTCAATGCAAAGGCTCTAGACGCAAATATTGGTGTGAGAGCTAATTCAATCAAGGAAACACTGCATGTTGGTGAAGGGCATATTGAAGAAGGATCAGCCGAGTGGTTCTTGTGGGAGAACAACTCCGATTGGCTCAATAACTTCACACACCATCAGGCTTCCAAGCAGCTCTCAAGGAAACTCAGTTTTCACACTCTATGCTTAGTGCCCTTTGAGTGCATTATCTAGGAATGAACCTGGTAGAGCATCCCACAGAAACGAATGCTCCACTTGCGGGTTTCACATGCCACCAACTCAACATTCTCAGGCAACTTCTGCGCCACAGCCGTTTTCAGATAGCCCTCAATGCAAAGGCTCTAGACGCAAATATTGGTGTGAGAGCTAATTCAATCAAGGAAACACTGCATGTTGGTGAAGGGCATATTGAAGAAGGATCAGCCGAGTGGTTCTTGTGGGAGAACAACTCCATTTGGCTCACTAACTTCACACACCATCAGGCTTCCAAGCAGCTCTCAAGGAAACTCAGTTTTCACACTCTATGCTTAGTGCCCTTTTGAGTAGCTAGGACTGAAATGAAGCTTGGTCAGCATCCCACACAAACGAATGCTCCACTTGCGGGTTTCACATGCCACCAACTCAACATTCTCAGGCAACTTCAGCGCCACAGCCGTTTTCAGATAGCCCTCAATACAAAGGCTCTAGACGCAAATATTGGTGTGAGATCTAATTCAATCAAGGAAACACTGCATGTTGGTGAAGGGCATATTGAAGAAGGATCAGCCGAGTGGTTCTTGTGGGAGAACAACTCCATTTGGCTCACTAACTTCACACACCATCAGGCTTCCAAGCAGCTCTCAAGGAAACTCAGTTTTCACACTCTATGCTTAGTGCCCTTTGTATGCCTAGGACTGAAATGAAGCTTGGTCAGCATCCCACACAAACGAATGCTCCACATGCGGGTTTCACATGCCACCAACTCCACATTCACAGGCAACTTCAGCGCCACAGCCGTTTTCAGATAGCCCTCAATGCAAAGGCTCTAGACGCAAATATTGGTGTGAGAGCTAATTCAATCAAGGAAACACTGCATGTTGGTGAAGGGCATATTGAAGAAGGATCAGCCGAGTGGTTCTTGTGGGAGAACAACTCCGATTGGCTCAATAACTTCACACACCATCAGGCTTCCAAGCAGCTCTCAAGGAAACTCAGTTTTCACACTCTATGCTTAGTGCCCTTTGAGTGCATTATCTTGGAATGAACCTGGTAGAGCATCCCACACAAACGAATGCTCCACATGCGGGTTTCACATGCCACCAACTCCACATTCTCAGGCAACTTCAGCGCCACATCCGTTTTCAGATAGCCCTCAATGCAAAGGCTCTAGACGCAAATATTGGTGTGAGAGCTAATTCAATCAAGGAAACACTGCATGTTGGTGAAGGGCATATTGAAGAAGGATCAGCCGAGTGGTTCTTGTGGGAGAACAACTCCAATTGGCTCAATAACTTCACACACCATCAGGCTTCCAAGCAGCTCTCAAGGAAACTCAGTTTTCACACTCTATGCTTAGTGCCCTTTGTGTGCCTAGGACTGAAATGAAGCTTGGTCAGCATCCCACACAAACGAATGCTCCACATGCGGGTTTCACATGCCACCAACTCCACATTCTCAGGCAACTTCAGCGCCACAGCCGTTTTCAGATAGCCCTCAATGCAAAGGCTCTAGACGCAAATATTGGTGTGAGAGCTAATTCAATCAAGGAAACACTGCATGTTGGTGAAGGGCATATTGAAGAAGGATCAGCCGAGTGGTTCTTGTGGGAGAACAACTCCAATTGGCTCAATAACTTCACACACCATCAGGCTTCCAAGCAGCTCTCAAGGAAACTCAGTTTTCACACTATATGCTTAGTGCCCTTTGAGTGCATTATCTAGGAATGAACCTGGTAGAGCATCCCACACAAACGAATGCTCCACTTGCGGGTTTCACACGCCACCAACTCAACATTCTCAGGCAACTTCTGCGCCACAGCCGTTTTCAGATAGCCCTCAATGCAAAGGCTCTAGACGCAAATATTGGTGTGAGAGCTAATTCAATCAAGGAAACACTGCATGTTGGTGAAGGGCATATTGAAGAAGGATCAGCCGAGTGGTTCTTGTGGGAGAACAACTCCAATTGGCTCAATAACTTCACACACCATCAGGCTTCCAAGCAGCTCTCAAGGAAACTCAGTTTTCACACTCTATGCTTAGTGCCCTTTGTATGCCTAGGACTGAAATGAAGCTTGGTGAGCATCCCACACAAACGAATGCTCCACATGCGGGTTTCACATGCCACAAACTCCACATTCTCAGGCAACTTCAGCGCCACAGCCGTTTTCAGATAGCCCTCAATGCAAAGGCTCTAGACGCAAATATTGGTGTGAGAGCTAATTCAATCAAGGAAACACTGCATGTTGGTGAAGGGCATATTGAAGAAGGATCAGCCGAGTGGTTCTTGTGGGAGAACAACTCCGATTGGCTCAATAACTTCACACACCATCAGGCTTCCAAGCAGCTCTCAAGGAAACTCAGTTTTCACACTCTATGCTTAGTGCCCTTTGAGTGCATTATCTAGGAATGAACCTGGTAGAGCATCCCACACAAACGAATGCTCCACTTGCGGGTTTCACACGCGACCAACTCAACATTCTCAGGCAACTTCTGCGCCACAGCCGTTTTCAGATAGCCCTCAATGCAAAGGCTCTAGACGCAAATATTGGTGTGAGAGCTAATTCAATCAAGGAAACACTGCATGTTGGTGAAGGGCATATTGAAGAAGGATCAGCCGAGTGGATCTTGTGGGAGAACAACTCCATTTGGCTCACTAACTTCACACACCATCAGGCTTCCAAGCAGCTCTCAAGGAAACTCAGTTTTCACACTCTATGCTTAGTGACCTTTTGAGTAGCTAGGACTGAAATGAAGCTTGGTCAGCATCCCACACAAACGAATGCTCCACTTGCGGGTTTCACATGCCACCAACTCCACATTTTCAGCAACTTCAGCGCCACAGCCGTTTTCAGATAGCCCTCAATACAAAGGCTCTAGACGCAAATATTGGTGTGAGATCTAATTCAATCAAGGAAACACTGCATGTTGGTGAAGGGCATATTGAAGAAGGATCAGCCGAGTGGTTCTTGTGGGAGAACAACTCCATTTGGCTCACTAACTTCACACACCATCAGGCTTCCAAGCAGCTCTCAAGGAAACTCAGTTTTCACACTCTATGCTTAGTGCCCTTTGTATGCCTAGGACTGAAATGAAGCTTGGTGAGCATCCCACACAAACGAATGCTCCACATGCGGGTTTCACATGCCACCAACTCCACATTCTCAGGCAACTTCAGCGCCACAGCCGTTTTCAGATAGCCCTCAATGCAAAGGCTCTAGACGCAAATATTGGTGTGAGAGCTAATTCAATCAAGGAAACACTGCATGTTGGTGAAGGGCATATTGAAGAAGGATCAGCCGAGTGGTTCTTGTGGGAGAACAACTCCAATTGGCTCAATAACTTCACACACCATCAGGCTTCCAAGCAGCTCTCAAGGAAACTCAGTTTTCACACTCTATGCTTAGTGCCCTTTGTATGCCTAGGACTGAAATGAAGCTTGGTCAGCATCCCACACAAACGAATGCTCCACATGCGGGTTTCACATGCCACCAACTCCACATTCACAGGCAACTTCAGCGCCACAGCCGTTTTCAGATAGCCCTCAATGCAAAGGCTCTAGACGCAAATATTGGTGTGAGAGCTAATTCAATCAAGGAAACACTGCATGTTGGTGAAGGGCATATTGAAGAAGGATCAGCCGAGTGGTTCTTGTGGGAGAACAACTCCAATTGGCTCAATAACTTCACACACCATCAGGCTTCCAAGCAGCTCTCAAGGAAACTCAGTTTTCACACTCTATGCTTAGTGCCCTTTGAGTGCATTATCTAGGAATGAACCTGGTAGAGCATCCCACACAAACGAATGCTCCACATGCGGGTTTCACATGCCACCAACTCCACATTCACAGGCAACTTCAGCGCCACAGCCGTTTTCAGATAGCCCTCAATGCAAAGGCTCTAGACGCAAATATTGGTGTGAGAGCTAATTCAATCAAGGAAACACTGCATGTTGGTGAAGGGCATATTGAAGAAGGATCAGCCGAGTGGTTCTTGTGGGAGAACAACTCCATTTGGCTCACTAACTTCACATACCATCAGGCTTCCAAGCAGCTCTAAAGGAAACTCAGTTTTCACATTCTATGCTTAGTGCCCTTTGAGTGCATTATCTAGGAATGAACGTGGTAGAGCATCCCACACAAACGAATGCTCCACATGCGGGTTTCACATGCCACCAACTCCACATTCACAGGCAACTTCAGCGCCACAGCCGTTTTCAGATAGCCCTCAATGCAAAGGCTCTAGACGCAAATATTGGTGTGAGAGCTAATTCAATCAAGGAAACACTGCATGTTGGTGAAGGGCATATTGAAGAAGGATCAGCCGAGTGGTTCTTGTGGGAGAACAACTCCATTTGGCTCACTAACTTCACACACCATCAGGCTTCCAATCAGCTCTCAAGGAAACTTAGTTTTCACACTCTATGCTTAGTGCCCTTTGTATGCCCCGGACTGAAATGAAGCTTGGTCAGCATCCCACACAAACGAATGCTCCACTTGCGGGTTTCACATGCCACCAACTCCACATTCACAGGCAACTTCAGCGCCACAGCCGTTTTCAGATAGCCCTCAATGCAAAGGCTCTAGACGCAAATATTGGTGTGAGAGCTAATTCAATCAAGGAAACACTGCATGTTGGTGAAGGGCATATTGAAGAAGGATCAGCCGAGTGGTTCTTGTGGGAGAACAACTCCAATTGGCTCAATAACTTCACACACCATCAGGCTTCCAAGCAGCTCTCAAGGAAACTCAGTTTTCACACTCTATGCTTAGTGCCCTTTGTATGCCTAGGACTGAAATGAAGCTTGGTCAGCATCCCACACAAACGAATGCTGCACATGCGGGTTTCACATGCCACCAACTCAACATTCACAGACAACTTCAGCGCCACAGCCGTTTTCAGATAGCCCTCAATGCAAAGGCTCTAGACGCAAATATTGGTGTGAGAGCTAATTCAATCAAGGAAACACTGCATGTTGGTGAAGGGCATATTGAAGAAGAATCAGCCGAGTGGTTCTTGTGGGAGAACAACTCCATTTGGCTCACTAACTTCACACACCATCAGGCTTCCAAGCAGCTCTCAAGGAAACTCAGTTTTCACATTCTATGCTTAGTGCCCTTTGAGTGCATTATCTAGGAATGAACGTGGTAGAGCATCCCACACAAACGAATGCTAAACATGCGGGTTTCACATGCCACCAACTCCACATTCACAGGCAACTTCAGCGCCACAGCCGTTTTCAGATAACCCTCAATGCAAAGGCTCTAGACGCAAATATTGGTGTGAGAGATAATTCAATCAAGGGAACACTGCATGTTGGTGAAGGGCATATTGAAGAAGGATCAGCCGCGTGGTTCTTGTGGGACAACAACTCCATTTGGCTCACTAACTTCACACAACGTCAGGCTTGCAAGCAGCTCTCAAGGAAACTCACTTTTTACACTCTATGCTTAGTGCCCTTTGAGTGCATTATCTAGGAATGAACCTGGTAGAGCATCCCACACAAACGAATGCTCCACATGCGGGTTTCACATGCCACCAACTCCACATTCACAGGCAACTTCAGCGCCACAGCCGTTTTCAGATAGCCCTCAATGCAAAGGCTCTAGAAGCAAATATTGGTGTGAGAGCTAATTCAATCAAGGAAACACTGCATGTTGGTGAAGGGCATATTGAAGAAGGATCAGCCGAGTGGTTCTTGTGGGAGAACAACTCCATTTGGCTCACTAACTTCACACACCATCAGGCTTCCAAGCAGCTCTCAAGGAAACTCAGTTTTCACACTCAATGCTTAGTGCCCTTTGTATGCCTCGGACTGAAATGAAGCTTGGTCAGCATCCCACACAAACGAATGCTCCACATGCGGGTTTCACATGCCACCAACTCCACATTCACAGGCAACTTCAGCGCCACAGCCGTTTTCAGATAGCCCTCAATGCAAAGGCTCTAGACGCAAATATTGGTGTGAGAGCTAATTCAATCAAGGAAACACTGCATGTTGGTGAAGGGCATATTGAAGAAGGATCAGCCGAGTGGTTCTTGTGGGAGAACAACTCCATTTGGCTCACTAACTTCACACACCATCAGGCTTCCAAGCAGCCCTCAAGGAAACTCAGTTTTCACACTCTATGCTTAGTGCCCTTTGAGTGCATTATCTAGGAATGAACCTCTTAGAGCATCCCACACAAACGAATGCTCCACATGCGGGTTTCACATGCCACCAACTCCACATTCTCAGGCAACTTCAGCGCCACAGCCGTTTTCAGATAGCCCTCAATGCAAAGGCTCTAGACGCAAATATTGGTGTGAGAGCTAATTCAATCAAGGAAACACTGCATGTTGGTGAAGGGCATATTGAAGAAGGATCAGCCGAGTGGTTCTTGTGGGAGAACAACTCCATTTGGCTCACTAACTTCACACACCATCAGGCTTCCAAGCAGCTCTCAAGGAAACTCAGTTTTCACACTCTATGCTTAGTGCCCTTTTGAGTAGCTAGGACTGAAATGAAGCTTGGTCAGCATCCCACACAAACGAATGCTCCACTTGCGGGTTTCACATGCCACCAACTCAACATTCTCAGGCAACTTCAGCGCCACAGCCGTTTTCAGATAGCCCTCAATGCAAAGGCTCTAGACGCAAATATTGGTGTGAGATCTAATTCAATCAAGGAAACACTGCATGTTGGTGAAGGGCATATTGAAGAAGGATCAGCCGAGTGGTTCTTGTGGGAGACAACTCCATTTGGCTCACTAACTTCACACACCATCAGGCTTCCAAGCAGCTCTCAAGGAAACTCAGTTTTCACACTCTATGCTTAGTGCCCTTTGTATGCCTAGGACTGAAATGAAGCTTGGTCAGCATCCCACACAAACGAATGCTCCACATGCGGGTTTCACATGCCACCAACTCCACATTCACAGGCAACTTCAGCGCCACAGCCGTTTCAGATAGCCCTCAATGCAAAGGCTCTAGACGCAAATATTGGTGTGAGAGCTAATTCAATCAAGGAAACACTGCATGTTGGTGAAGGGCATATTGAAGAAGGATCAGCCGAGTGGTTCTTGTGGGAGAACAACTCCGATTGGCTCAATAACTTCACACACCATCAGGCTTCCAAGCAGCTCTCAAGGAAACTCAGTTTTCACACTCTATGCTTAGTGCCCTTTGAGTGCATTATCTTGGAAGAACCTGGTAGAGCATCCCACACAAACGAATCTCCACATGCGGGTTTCACATGCCACCAACTCCACATTCTCAGGCAACTTCAGCGCCACAGCCGTTTTCAGATAGCCCTCAATGCAAAGGCTCTAGACGCAAATATTGGTGTGAGAGCTAATTCAATCAAGGAAACACTGCATGTTGGTGAAGGGCATATTGAAGAAGGATCAGCCGAGTGGTTCTTGTGGGAGAACAACTCCAATTGGCTCAATAACTTCACACACCATCAGGCTTCCAAGCAGCTCTCAAGGAAACTCAGTTTTCACACTCTATGCTTAGTGCCCTTTGTATGCCTAGGACTGAAATGAAGCTTGGTGAGCATCCCACACAAACGAATGCTCCACATGCGGGTTTCACATGCCACCAACTCCACATTCTCAGGCAACTTCAGCGCCACAGCCGTTTTCAGATAGCCCTCAATGCAAAGGCTCTAGACGCAAATATTGGTGTGAGAGCTAATTCAATCAAGGAAACACTGCATGTTGGTGAAGGGCATATTGAAGAAGGATCAGCCGAGTGGTTCTTGTGGGAGAACAACCCCGATTGGCTCAATAACTTCACACACCATCAGGCTTCCAAGCAGCTCTCAAGGAAACTCAGTTTTCACACTCTATGCTTAGTGCCCTTTGAGTGCATTATCTAGGAATGAACCTGGTAGAGCATCCCACACAAACGAATGCTCCACTTGCGGGTTTCACACGCCACCAACTCAACATTCTCAGGCAACTTCAGCGCCACAGCTGTTTTCAGATAGCCCTCAATGCAAAGGCTCTAGACGCAAATATTGGTGTGAGAGCTAATTCAATCAAGGAAACAATGCATGTTGGTGAAGGGCATACTGAAGAAGATCAGCCGAGTGGTTCTTGTGGGAGAACAACTCCAATTGGCTCAATAACTTCACACACCATCAGGCTTCCAAGCAGCTCTCAAGGAAACTCAGTTTTCACACTCTATGCTTAGTGCCCTTTGTATGCCTAGGACTGAAATGAAGCTTGGTGAGCATCCCACACAAACGAATGCTCCACATGCGGGTTTCACATGCCACAAACTCCACATTCACAGGCAACTTCAGCGCCACAGCCGTTTTCAGATAGCCCTCAATGCAAAGGCTCTAGACGCAAATATTGGTGTGAGAGCTAATTCAATCAAGGAAACACTGCATGTTGGTGAAGGGCATATTGAAGAAGGATCAGCCGAGTGGTTCTTGTGGGAGAACAACTCCGATTGGCTCAATAACTTCACACACCATCAGGCTTCCAAGCAGCTCTCAAGGAAACTCAGTTTTCACACTCTATGCTTAGTGCCCTTTGAGTGCATTATCTAGGAATGAACCTGGTAGAGCATCCCACACAAACGAATGCTCCACTTGCGGGTTTCACACGCGACCAACTCAACATTCTCAGGCAACTTCTGCGCCACAGCCGTTTTCAGATAGGCCCTCAATGCAAAGGCTCTAGACGCAAATATTGGTGTGAGAGCTAATTCAATCAAGGAAACACTGCATGTTGGTGAAGGGCATATTGAAGAAGGATCAGCCGAGTGGTTCTTGTGGGAGAACAACTCCATTTGGCTCACTAACTTCACACACCATCAGGCTTCCAAGCAGCTCTCAGGAAACTCAGTTTTCACACTCTATGCTTAGTGACCTTTTGAGTAGCTAGGACTGAAATGAAGCTTGGTCAGCATCCCACACAAACTAATGCTCCACTTGCGGGTTTCACATGCCACCAACTCCACATTCTCAGCAACTTCAGCGCCACAGCCGTTTTCAGATAGCCCTCAATACAAAGGCTCTAGACGCAAATATTGGTGTGAGATCTAATTCAATCAAGGAAAACACTGCATGTTGGTGAAGGGCATATTGAAGAAGGATCAGCCGAGTGGTTCTTGTGGGAGAACAACTCCATTTGGCTCACTAACTTCACACACCATCAGGCTTCCAAGCAGCTCTCAAGGAAACTCAGTTTTCACACTCTATGCTTAGTGCCCTTTGTATGCCTAGGACTGAAATGAAGCTTGGTCAGCATCCCACACAAACGAATGCTCCACATGCGGGTTTCACATGCCACCAACTCCACATTCTCAGGCAACTTCAGCGCCACAGCCGTTTTCAGATAGCCCTCAATGCAAAGGCTCTAGACGCAAATATTGGTGTGAGAGCTAATTCAATCAAGGAAACACTGCATGTTGGTGAAGGGCATATTGAAGAAGGATCAGCCGAGTGGTTCTTGTGGGAGAACAACTCCAATTGGCTCAATAACTTCACACACCATCAGGCTTCCAAGCAGCTCTCAAGGAAACTCAGTTTTCACACTCTATGCTTAGTGCCCTTTGTATGCCTAGGACTGAAATGAAGCTTGGTCAGCATCCCACACAAACGAATGCTCCACATGCGGGTTTCACATGCCACCAACTCCACATTCACAGGCAACTTCAGCGCCACAGCCGTTTTCAGATAGCCCTCAATGCAAAGGCTCTAGACGCAAATATTGGTGTGAGAGCTAATTCAATCAAGGAAACACTGCATGTTGGTGAAGGGCATATTGAAGAAGGATCAGCCGAGTGGTTCTTGGGGGGGAACAACTCCAATTGGCTCAATAACTTCACACACCATCAGGCTTCCAAGCAGCTCTCAAGGAAACTCAGTTTTCACACTCTATGCTTAGTGCCCTTTGAGTGCATTATCTAGGAATGAACCTGGTAGAGCATCCCACACAAACGAATGCTCCACATGCGGGTTTCACATGCCACCAACTCCACATTCACAGGCAACTTCAGCGCCACAGCCGTTTTCAGATAGCCCTCAATGCAAAGGCTCTAGACGCAAATATTGGTGTGAGAGCTAATTCAATCAAGGGGACACTGCATGTTGGTGAAGGGCATATTGAAGAAGGATCAGCCGAGTGGTTCTTGTGGGAGAACAACTCCATTTGGCTCACTAACTTCACATACCATCAGGCTTCCAAGCAGCTCTCAAGGAAACTCAGTTTTCACATTCTATGCTTAGTGCCCTTTGAGTGCATTATCTAGGAATGAACGTGGTAGAGCATCCCACACAAACGAATGCTCCACATGCGGGTTTCACATGCCACCAACTCCACATTCACAGGCAACTTCAGCGCCACAGCCGTTTTCAGATAGCCCTCAATGCAAAGGCTCTAGACGCAAATATTGGTGTGAGAGCTAATTCAATCAAGGGAACACTGCATGTTGGTGAAGGGCATATTGAAGAAGGATCACCCGAGTGGTTCTTGTGGGAGAACAACTCCATTTGGCTCACTAACTTCACACACCATCAGGCTTGCAAGCAACTCTCAAGGAAACTCACTTTTTACACTCTATGCTTAGTGCCCTTTGAGTGCATTATCTAGGAATGAACCTGGTAGAGCATCCCACACAAACGAATGCTCCACATGCGGGTTTCACATGCCACCAACTCCACATTCTCAGGCAACTTCAGCGCCACAGCCGTTTTCAGATAGCCCTCAATGCAAAGGCTCTAGACGCAAATATTGGTGTGAGAGCTAATTCAATCAAGGAAACACTGCATGTTGGTGAAGGGCATATTGAAGAAGGATCAGCCGAGTGGTTCTTGTGGGAGAACAAGTCCATTTGGCTCACTAACTTCACATACCATCAGGCTTCCAAGCAGCTCTCAAGGAAACTCAGTTTTCACACTCTATGCTTAGTGCCCTTTGTATGCCTCGGACTGAAATGAAGCTTGGTCAGCATCCCACACAAACGAATGCTCCACATGCGGGTTTCACATGCCACCAACTCCACATTCACAGGCAACTTCAGCGCCACAGCCGTTTTCAGATAGCCCTCAATGCAAAGGCTCGAGACGCAAATATTGGTGTGAGATCTAATTCAATCAAGGAAACACTGCATGTTGGTGAAGGGCATATTGAAGAAGGATCAGCCGAGTGGTTCTTGTGGGAGAACAACTCCATTTGGCTCACTAACTTCACACACCATCAGGCTTCCAAGCAGCTCTCAAGGAAACTCAGTTTTCACACTCTATGCTTAGTGCCCTTTGTATGCCTAGGACTGAAATGAAGCTTGGTGAGCATCCCACACAAACGAATGCTCCACATGCGGGTTTCACATGCCACCAACTCCACATTCTCAGCAACTTCAGCGCCACAGCCGTTTTCAGATAGCCCTCAATGCAAAGGCTCTAGACGCAAATATTGGTGTGAGAGCTAATTCAATCAAGGAAACACTGCATGTTGGTGAAGGGCATATTGAAGAAGGATCAGCCGAGTGGTTCTTGTGGGAGAACAACTCCAATTGGCTCAATAACTTCACACACCATCAGGCTTCCAAGCAGCTCTCAAGGAAACTCAGTTTTCACACTCTATGCTTAGTGCCCTTTGTATGCCTAGGACTGAAATGAAGCTTGGTCAGCATCCCACACAAACGAATGCTCCACATGCGGGTTTCACATGCCACCAACTCCACATTCACAGGCAACTTCAGCGCCACAGCCGTTTTCAGATAGCCCTCAATGCAAAGGCTCTAGACGCAAATATTGGTGTGAGAGCTAATTCAATCAAGGAAACACTGCATGTTGGTGAAGGGCATATTGAAGAAGGATCAGCCGAGTGGTTCTTGTGGGAGAACAACTCCATTTGGCTCACTAACTTCACACACCATCAGGCTTGCAAGCAACTCTCAAGGAAACTCACTTTTTACACTCTATGCTTAGTGCCCTTTGAGTGCATTATCTAGGAATGAACCTGGTAGAGCATCCCACACAAACGAATGCTCCACATGCGGGTTTCACATGCCACCAACTCCACATTCTCAGGCAACTTCAGCGCCACAGCCGTTTTCAGATAGCCCTCAATGCAAAGGCTCTAGACGCAAATATTGGTGTGAGAGCTAATTCAATCAAGGAAACAGTGCATGTTGGTGAAGGGCATATTGAAGAAGGATCAGCCGAGTGGTTCTTGTGGGAGAACAACTCCATTTGGCTCACTAACTTCACATACCATCAGGTTTCCAAGCAGCTCTCAAGGAAACTCAGTTTTCACACTCTATGCTTAGTGCCCTTTGTATGCCTCGGACTGAAATGAAGCTTGGTCAGCATCCCACACAAACGAATGCTCCACATGCGGGTTTCACATGCCACCAACTCCACATTCACAGGCAACTTCAGCGCCACAGCCGTTTTCAGATAGCCCTCAATGCAAAGGCTCTAGACGCAAATATTGGTGTGAGAGCTAATTCAATCAAGGAAACACTGCATGTTGGTGAAGGGCATATTGAAGAAGAATCAGCCGAGTGGTTCTTGTGGGAGAACAACTCCATTTGGCTCAATAACTTCACATACCATCAGGCTTCCAAGCAGCTCTCAAGGAAACTCAGTTTTCACATTCTATGCTTAGTGCCCTTTGAGTGCATTATCTAGGAATGAACGTGGTAGAGCATCCCACACAAACGAATGCTAAACATGCGGGTTTCACATGCCACCAACTCCACATTCACAGGCAACTTCAGCGCCACAGCCGTTTTCAGATAGCCCTCAATGCAAAGGCTCTAGACGCAAATATTGGTGTGAGAGCTAATTCAATCAAGGAAACACTGCATGTTGGTGAAGGGCATATTGAAGAAGGATCAGCCGAGTGGTTCTTGTGGGAGAACAACTCCATTTGGCTCACTAACTTCACACACCATCAGGCTTCCAAGCAGCTCTCAAGGAAACTCAGTTTTCACACTCTATGCTTAGTGCCCTTTGAGTGCATTATCTAGGAATGAACCTGGTAGAGCATCCCACACAAACGAATGCTCCACATGCGGGTTTCACATGCCACCAACTCAACATTCTCAGGCAACTTCAGCGCCACAGCCGTTTTCAGATAGCCCTCAATGCAAAGGCTCTAGACGCAAATATTGGTGTGAGAGCTAATTCAATCAAGGAAACACTGCATGTTGGTGAAGGGCATATTGAAGAAGGATCAGCCGAGTGGTTCTTGTGGGAGAACAACTCCATTTGGCTCACTAACTTCACACACCATCAGGCTTCCAAGCAGCTCTCAAGGAAACTCAGTTTTCACACTCTATGCTTAGTGCCCTTTGTATGCCTAGGATTGAATTGAAGCTTGGTGAGCATCCCACACAAACGAATGCTCCACTTGCGGGTTTCACATGCCACCAACTCCACATTCTCAGGCAACTTCAGCGCCACAGCCGTTTTCAGATAGCCCTCAATGCAAAGGCTCGAGACGCAAATATTGGTGTGAGATCTAATTCAATCAAGGAAACACTGCATGTTGGTGAAGGGAATATTGAAGAAGGATCAGCCGAGTGGTTCTTGTGGGAGAACAACTCCATTTGGCTCACTAACTTCACACACCATCAGGCTTCCAAGCAGCTCTCAAGGAAACTCAGTTTTCACACTCTATGCTTAGTGCCCTTTGTATGCCTAGGACTGAAATGAAGCTTGGTGAGCATCCCACACAAACGAATGCTCCACATGCGGGTTTCACATGCCACCAACTCCACATTCTCAGCAACTTCAGCGCCACAGCCGTTTTCAGATAGCCCTCAATGCAAAGGCTCTAGACGCAAATATTGGTGTGAGAGCTAATTCAATCAAGGAAACACTGCATGTTGGTGAAGGGCATATTGAAGAAGGATCAGCCGAGTGGTTCTTGTGGGAGAACAACTCCAATTGGCTCAATAACTTCACACACCATCAGGCTTCCAAGCAGCTCTCAAGGAAACTCAGTTTTCACACTCTATGCTTAGTGCCCTTTGTATGCCTAGGACTGAAATGAAGCTTGGTCAGCATCCCACACAAACGAATGCTCCACATGCGGGTTTCACATGCCACCAACTCCACATTCACAGGCAACTTCAGCGCCACAGCCGTTTTCAGATAGCCCTCAATGCAAAGGCTCTAGACGCAAATATTGGTGTGAGAGCTAATTCAATCAAGGAAACACTGCATGTTGGTGAAGGGCATATTGAAGAAGGATCAGCCGAGTGGTTCTTGTGGGAGAACAACTCCATTTGGCTCACTAACTTCACACACCATCAGGCTTCCAAGCAGCTCTCAAGGAAACTCAGTTTTCACACTCTATGCTTAGTGCCCTTAGAGTGCATTATCTAGGAATGAACCTGGTAGAGCATCCCACACAAACGAATGCTCCACATGCGGGTTTCACATGCCACCAACTCAACATTCTCAGGCAACTTCAGCGCCACAGCCGTTTTCAGATAGCCCTCAATGCAAAGGCTCTAGACGCAAATATTGGTGTGAGAGCTAATTCAATCAAGGAAACACTGCATGTTGGTGAAGGGCATATTGAAGAAGGATCAGCCGAGTGGTTCTTGTGGGAGAACAACTCCATTTGGCTCACTAACTTCACACACCATCAGGCTTCCAAGCAGCTCTCAAGGAAACTCAGTTTTCACACTCTATGCTTAGTGCCCTTTGTATGCCTAGGATTGAATTGAAGCTTGGTGAGCATCCCACACAAACGAATGCTCCACTTGCGGGTTTCACATGCCACCAACTCCACATTCTCAGGCAACTTCAGCGCCACAGCCGTTTTCAGATAGCCCTCAATGCAAAGGCTCTAGACGCAAATATTGGTGTGAGAGCTAATTCAATCAAGGAAACACTGCATGTTGGTGAAGGGCATATTGAAGAAGGATCAGCCGAGTGGTTCTTGTGGGAGAACAACTCCATTTGGCTCACTAACTTCACACACCATCAGGCTTCCAAGCAGCTCTCAAGGAAACTCAGTTTTCACACTCTATGCTTAGTGCCCTTAGAGTGCATTATCTAGGAATGAACCTGGTAGAGCATCCCACACAAACGAATGCTCCACATGCGGGTTTCACATGCCACCAACTCAACATTCTCAGGCAACTTCAGCGCCACAGCCGTTTTCAGATAGCCCTCAATGCAAAGGCTCTAGACGCAAATATTGGTGTGAGAGCTAATTCAATCAAGGAAACACTGCATGTTGGTGAAGGGCATATTGAAGAAGGATCAGCCGAGTGGTTCTTGTGGGAGAATAACTCCATTTGGCTCACTAACTTCACACACCATCAGGCTTCCAAGCAGCTCTCAAGGAAACTCAGTTTTCACACTCTATGCTTAGTGCCCTTTGTATGCCTAGGATTGAAATGAAGCTTGGTGAGCATCCCACACAAACGAATGCTCCACTTGCGGGTTTCACATGCCACCAACTCCACATTCTCAGGCAACTTCAGCGCCACAGCCGTTTTCAGATAGCCCTCAATGCAAAGGCTCGAGACGCAAATATTGGTGTGAGATCTAATTCAATCAAGGAAACACTGCATGTTGGTGAAGGGAATATTGAAGAAGGATCAGCCGAGTGGTTCTTGTGGGAGAACAACTCCATTTGGCTCACTAACTTCACACACCATCAGGCTTCCAAGCAGCTCTGAAGGAAACTCAGTTTTCACACTCTATGCTTAGTGCCCTTTGTATGCCTAGGACTGAAATGAAGCTTGGTGAGCATCCCACACAAACGAATGCTCCACATGCGGGTTTCACATGCCACCAACTCCACATTCTCAGCAACTTCAGCGCCACAGCCGTTTTCAGATAGCCCTCAATGCAAAGGCTCTAGACGCAAATATTGGTGTGAGAGCTAATTCAATCAAGGAAACACTGCATGTTGGTGAAGGGCATATTGAAGAAGGATCAGCCGAGTGGTTCTTGTGGGAGAACAACTCCAATTGGCTCAATAACTTCACACACCATCAGGCTTCCAAGCAGCTCTCAAGGAAACTCAGTTTTCACACTCTATGCTTAGTGCCCTTTGTATGCCTAGGACTGAAATGAAGCTTGGTCAGCATCCCACACAAACGAATGCTCCACATGCGGGTTTCACATGCCACCAACTCCACATTCACAGGCAACTTCAGCGCCACAGCCGTTTTCAGATAGCCCTCAATGCAAAGGCTCTAGACGCAAATATTGGTGTGAGAGCTAATTCAATCAAGGAAACACTGCATGTTGGTGAAGGGCATATTGAAGAAGGATCAGCCGAGTGGTTCTTGTGGGAGAACAACTCCATTTGGCTCACTAACTTCACACACCATCAGGCTTGCAAGCAACTCTCAAGGAAACTCACTTTTTACACTCTATGCTTAGTGCCCTTTGAGTGCATTATCTAGGAATGAACCTGGTAGAGCATCCCACACAAACGAATGCTCCACATGCGGGTCTCACATGCCACCAACTCCACATTCTCAGGCAACTTCAGCGCCACAGCCGTTTTCAGATAGCCCTCAATGCAAAGGCTCTAGACGCAAATATTGGTGTGAGAGCTAATTCAATCAAGGAAACACTGCATGTTGGTGAAGGGCATATTGAAGAAGGATCAGCCGAGTGGTTCTTGTGGGAGAACAACTCCATTTGGCTCACTAACTTCACATACCATCAGGCTTCCAAGCAGCTCTCAAGGAAACTCAGTTTTCACACTCTATGCTTAGTGCCCTTTGAGTGCATTATCTAGGAATGAACCTGGTAGAGCATCCCACACAAACGAATGCTCCACATGCGGGTTTCACATGCCACCAACTCAACATTCTCAGGCAACTTCAGCGCCACAGCCGTTTTCAGATAGCCCTCAATGCAAAGGCTCTAGACGCAAATATTGGTGTGAGAGCTAATTCAATCAAGGAAACACTGCATGTTGGTGAAGGGCATATTGAAGAAGGATCAGCCGAGTGGTTCTTGTGGGAGAACAACTCCAATTGGCTCAATAACTTCACACACCATCAGGCTTCCAAGCAGCTCTCAAGGAAACTCAGTTTTCACACTCTATGCTTACTGCCCTTTGTGTGCCTAGGACTGAAATGAAGCTTGGTGAGCATCCCACACAAACGAATGCTCCACATGCGGGTTTCACATGCCACCAACTCCACATTCTCAGGCAACTTCAGCGCCACAGCCGTTTTCAGATAGCCCTCAATGTAAAGGCTCTAGACGCAAATATTGGTGTGAGAGCTAATTCAATCAAGGAAACACTGCATGTTGGTGAAGGGCATATTGAAGAAGGATCAGCCGAGTGGTTCTTGTGGGAGAACAACTCCGATTGGCTCAATAACTTCACACACCATCAGGCTTCCAAGCAGCTCTGAAGGAAACTCAGTTTTCACACTCTATGCTTAGTGCCCTTTGAGTGCATTATCTAGGAATGAACCTGGTAGAGCATCCCACACAAACGAATGCTCCACTTGCGGGTTTCACATGCCACCAACTCAACATTCTCAGGCAACTTCTGCGCCACAGCCGTTTTCAGATAGCCCTCAATGCAAAGGCTCTAGACGCAAATATTGGTGTGAGAGCTAATTCAATCAAGGAAACACTGCATGTTGGTGAAGGGCATATTGAAGAAGGATCAGCCGAGTGGTTCTTGTGGGAGAACAACTCCATTTGGCTCACTAACTTCACACACCATCAGGCTTCCAAGCAGCTCTCAAGGAAACTCAGTTTTCACACTCTATGCTTAGTGCCCTTTTGAGTAGCTAGGACTGAAATGAAGCTTGGTCAGCATCCCACACAAACTAATGCTCCACTTGCGGGTTTCACATGCCACCAACTCAACATTCTCAGGCAACTTCAGCGCCACAGCCGTTTTCAGATAGCCCTCAATACAAAGGCTCTAGACGCAAATATTGGTGTGAGATCTAATTCAATCAAGGAAACACTGCATGTTGGTGAAGGGCATATTGAAGAAGGATCAGCCGAGTGGTTCTTGTGGGAGAACAACTCCATTTGGCTCACTAACTTCACACACCATCAGGCTTCCAAGCAGCTCTCAAGGAAACTCAGTTTTCACACTCTATGCTTAGTGCCCTTTGTATGCCTAGGACTGAAATGAAGCTTGGTGAGCATCCCACACAAACGAATGCTCCACATGCGGGTTTCACATGCCACCAACTCCACATTCTCAGGCAACTTCAGCGCCACAGCCGTTTTCAGATAGCCCTCAATGCAAAGGCTCTAGACGCAAATATTGGTGTGAGAGCTAATTCAATCAAGGAAACACTGCATGTTGGTGAAGGGCATATTGAAGAAGGATCAGCCGAGTGGTTCTTGTGGGAGAACAACTCCAATTGGCTCAATAACTTCACACACCATCAGGCTTCCAAGCAGCTCTCAAGGAAACTCAGTTTTCACACTCTATGCTTAGTGCCCTTTGTATGCCTAGGACTGAAATGAAGCTTGGTCAGCATCCCACACAAACGAATGCTCCACATGCGGGTTTCACATGCCACCAACTCCACATTCACAGGCAACTTCAGCGCCACAGCCATTTTCAGATAGCCCTCAATGCAAAGGCTCTAGACGCAAATATTGGTGTGAGAGCTAATTCAATCAAGGAAACACTGCATGTTGGTGAAGGGCATATTGAAGAAGGATCAGCCGAGTGGTTCTTGTGGGAGAACAACTCCGATTGGCTCAATAACTTCACACACCATCAGGCTTCCAAGCAGCTCTCAAGGAAACTCAGTTTTCACACTCTATGCTTAGTGCCCTTTGTATGCCTAGGACTGAAATGAAGCTTGGTCAGCATCCCACACAAACGAATGCTCCACATGCGGGTTTCACATGCCACCAACTCCACATTCACAGGCAACTTCAGCGCCACAGCCGTTTTCAGATAGCCCTCAATGCAAAGGCTCTAGGCGCAAATATTGGTGTGAGAGCTAATTCAATCAAGGAAACACTGCATGTTGGTGAAGGGCATATTGAAGAAGGATCAGCCGAGTGGTTCTTGTGGGAGAACAACTCCATTTGGCTCACTAACTTCACATACCATCAGGCTTCCAAGCAGCTCTCAAGGAAACTCAGTTTTCACACTCTATGCTTAGTGCCCTTTGAGTGCATTATCTAGGAATGAACCTGGTAGAGCATCCACACAAACGAATGCTCCACATGCGGGTTTCACATGCCACCAACTCCACATTCTCAGGCAACTTCAGCGCCACAGCCGTTTTCAGATAGCCCTCAATGCAAAGGCTCTAGACGCAAATATTGGTGTGAGAGCTAATTCAATCAAGGAAACACTGCATGTTGGTGAAGGGCATATTGAAGAAGGATCACCCGAGTGGTTCTTGTGGGAGAACAACTCCGATTGGCTCAATAACTTCACACACCATCAGGCTTCCAAGCAGCTCTCAAGGAAACTCAGTTTTCACACTCTATGCTTAGTGCCCTTTGAGTGCATTATCTAGGAATGAACCTGGTAGAGCATCCCACACAAACGAATGCTCCACTTGCGGGTTTCACATGCCACCAACTCAACATTCTCTGGCAACTTCTGCGCCACAGCCGTTTTCAGATAGCCCTCAATGCAAAGGCTCTAGACGCAAATATTGGTGTGAGAGCTAATTCAATCAAGGAAACACTGCATGTGGTGAAGGGCATATTGAAGAAGGATCAGCCGAGTGGTTCTTGTGGGAGAACAACTCCATTTGGCTCACTAACTTCACACACCATCAGGCTTCCAAGCAGCTCTCAAGGAAACTCAGTTTTCACACTCTATGCTTAGTGCCCTTTTGAGTAGCTAGGACTGAAATGAAGCTTGGTCAGCATCCCACACAAACGAATGCTCCACTTGCGGGTTTCACATGCCACCAACTCAACATTCTCAGGCAACTTCAGCGCCACAGCCGTTTTCAGATAGCCCTCAATGCAAAGGCTCTAGACGCAAATATTGGTGTGAGATCTAATTCAATCAAGGAAACACTGCATGTTGGTGAAGGGCATATTGAAGAAGGATCAGCCGAGTGGTTCTTGTGGGAGAACAACTCCATTTGGCTCACTAACTTCACACACCATCAGGCTTCCAAGCAGCTCTCAAGGAAAATTCAGTTTTCACACTCTATGCTTAGTGCCCTTTGTATGCCTAGGACTGAAATGAAGCTTGGTGAGCATCCCACACAAACGAATGCTCCACATGCGGGTTTCACATGCCACCAACTCCACATTCTCAGGCAACTTCAGCGCCACAGCCGTTTTCAGATAGCCCTCAATGCAAAGGCTCTAGACGCAAATATTGGTGTGAGAGCTAATTCAATCAAGGAAACACTGCATGTTGGTGAAGGGCATATTGAAGAAGGATCAGCCGAGTGGTTCTTGTGGGAGAACAACTCCAATTGGCTCAATAACTTCACACACCATCAGGCTTCCAAGCAGCTCTCAAGGAAACTCAGTTTTCACACTCTATGCTTAGTGCCCTTTGTATGCCTAGGACTGAAATGAAGCTTGGTGAGCATCCCACACAAACGAATGCTCCACATGCGGGTTTCACATGCCACCAACTCCACATTCACAGGCAACTTCAGCGCCACAGCCGTTTTCAGATAGCCCTCAATGCAAAGGCTCTAGACGCAAATATTGGTGTGAGAGCTAATTCAATCAAGGAAACACTGCATGTTGGTGAAGGGCATATTGAAGAAGGATCAGCCGAGTGGTTCTTGTGGGAGAACAACTCCAATTGGCTCAATAACTTCACACACCATCAGGCTTCCAAGCAGCTCTCAAGGAAACTCAGTTTTCACACTCTATGCTTAGTGCCCTTTGAGTGCATTATGTAGGAATGAACCTGGTAGAGCATCCCACACAAACGAATGCTCCACATGCGGGTTTCACATGCACCAACTCCACATTCTCAGGCAACTTCAGCGCCACAGCCGTTTTCAGATAGCCCTCAATGCAAGGCTCTAGACGCAAATATTGGTGTGAGAGCTAATTCAATCAAGGAAACACTGCATGTTGGTGAAGGGCATATTGAAGAAGGATCAGCCGAGTGGTTTTTGTGGAGAACAACTCCGATTGGCTCAATAACTTCACACACCATCAGGCTTCCAAGCAGCTCTCAAGAAACTCAGTTTTCACACTCTATGCTTAGTGCCCTTTGAGTGCATTATCTAGGAATGAACCTGTAGAGCATCCCACACAAACGAATGCTCCACTTGCGGGTTTCACATGCCACGAACTCAACATTCTCAGGCAACTTCTGCGCCACAGCCGTTTTCAGATAGCCCTCAATGCAAAGGCTCTAGACGCAAATATTGGTGTGAGAGCTAATTCAATCAAGGAAACACTGCATGTTGGTGAAGGGCATATTGAAGAAGGATCAGCCGAGTGGTTCTTGTGGGAGAACAACTCCATTTGGCTCACTAACTTCACACACCATCAGGCTTCCAAGCAGCTCTCAAGGAAACTCAGTTTTCACACTCTATGCTTAGTGCCCTTTGAATAGCTAGGACTGAAATGAAGCTTGGTCAGCATCCCACACAAACGAATGCTCCACTTGCGGGTTTCACATGCCACCAACTCAACATTCTCAGGCAACTTCAGCGCCACAGCCGTTTTCAGATAGCCCTCAATACAAAGGCTCTAGACGCAAATATTGGTGTGAGATCTAATTCAATCAAGGAAACACTGCATGTTGGTGAAGGGCATATTGAAGAAGGATCAGCCGAGTGGTTCTTGTGGGAGAACAACTCCATTTGGCTCACTAACTTCACACACCATCAGGCTTCCAAGCAGCTCTCAGGAAACTCAGTTTTCACACTCTATGCTTAGTGCCCTTTGTTATGCCTAGGACTGAAATGAAGCTTGTGAGCATCCCACACAAACGAATGCTCCACATGCGGGTTTCACATGCCACCAACTCCACATTCTCAGGCAACTTCAGCGCCACAGCCGTTTTCAGATAGCCCTCAATGCAAAGGCTCTAGACGCAAATATTGGTGTGAGAGCTAATTCAATCAAGGAAACACTGCATGTGGTGAAGGGCATATTGAAGAAGGATCAGCCGAGTGGTTCTTGTGGGAGAACAACTCCAATTGGCTCAATAACTTCACACACCATCAGGCTTCCAAGCAGCTCTCAAGGAAACTCAGTTTCACACTCTATGCTTAGTGCCCTTTGTATGCTAGGACTAAAATGAAGCTTGGTCAGCATCCCACACAAACGAATGCTCCACATGCGGGTTTCACATGCCACCAACTCCACATTCACAGGCAACTCAGCGCCACAGCCGTTTTCAGATAGCCCTCAATGCAAAGGCTCTAGACGCAAATATTGGTGTGAGAGCTAATTCAATCAAGGAAACACTGCATGTTGGTGAAGGCATATTGAAGAAGGATCAGCGAGTGTTCTTGTGGGAGAACAACTCCAATTGGCTCAATAACTTCACACACCATCAGGCTTCAAGGCAGCTCTCAAGGAAACTCAGTTTTCACACTCTATGCTTAGTGCCCTTTGTATGCCTAGGACTGAAATGAAGCTTGGTCAGCATCCCACACAAACGAATGCTCCACATGCGGGTTTCACATGCCACCAACTCCACATTCACAGGCAACTTCAGCGCACAGCCGTTTTCAGATAGCCCTCAATGCAAAGGCTCTAGACGCAAATATTGGTGTGAGAGCTAATTCAATCAAGGAAACACTGCATGTTGGTGAAGGGCATATTGAAGAAGGATCAGCCGAGTGGTTCTTGTGGGAGAACAACTCCAATTGGCTCAATAACTTCACACACCATCAGGCTTCCAAGCAGCTCTCAAGGAAACTCAGTTTTCACACTCTATGCTTAGTGCCCTTTGAGTGCATTATCTAGGAATGAACCTGGTAGAGCATCCACACAAACGAATGCTCCACATGCGGGTTTCACATGCCACCAACTCCACATTCTCAGGCAACTTCAGCGCCACAGCCGTTTTCAGATAGCCCTCAATGCAAAGGCTCTAGACGCAAATATTGGTGTGAGAGCTAATTCAATCAAGGAAACACTGCATGTTGGTGAAGGGCATATTGAAGAAGGATCACCCGAGTGGTTCTTGTGGGAGAACAACTCCAATTGGCTCAATAACTTCACACACCATCAGGCTTCCAAGCAGCTCTCAAGGAAACTCAGTTTTCACACTCTATGCTTACTGCCCTTTGTGTGCCTAGGACTGAAATGAAGCTTGGTCAGCATCCCACACAAACGAATGCTCCACTTGCGGGTTTCACATGCCACCAACTCAACATTCTCAGGCAACTTTCAGCGCCACAGCCGTTTTCAGATAGCCTCAATACAAAGGCTCTAGACGCAAATATTGGTGTGAGAGCTAATTCAATCAAGGAAACACTGCATGTTGGTGAAGGGCATATTCAAGAAGGATCAGCCGAGTGGTTCTTGTGGGAGAACAACTCCATTTGGCTCACTCACTTCACACACCATCAGGCTTCCAAGCAGCTCTCAAGGAAACTCAGTTTTTCACACTCTATGCTTAGTGCCCTTTGTATGCCTAGGACTGAAATGAAGCTTGGTGAGCATCCACACAAACGAATGCTCCACATGCATGTTTCACATGCCACCAACTCCACATTCTCAGGCAACTTCAGCGCCACAGCCGTTTTCAGATAGCCCTCAATGCAAAGGCTCTAGACGCAAATATTGGTGTGAGAGCTAATTCAATCAAGGAAACACTGCATGTTGGTGAAGGGCATATTGAAGAAGGATCAGCCGAGTGGTTCTTGTGGGAGAACAACTCCAATTGGCTCAATAACTTCACACACCATCAGGCTTCCAAGCAGCTCTCAAGGAAACTCAGTTTTCACACTCTATGCTTACTGCCCTTTGTGTGCCTAGGACTGAAATGAAGCTTGGTGAGCATCCCACACAAACGAATGCTCCACATGCGGGTTTCACATGCCACCAACTCCACATTCTCAGGCAACTTCAGCGCCACAGCCGTTTTCAGATAGCCCTCAATGTAAAGGCTCTAGACGCAAATAATTGGTGTGAGAGCTAATTCAATCAAGGGAAACACTGCATGTTGGTGAAGGGCATATTGAAGAAGGATCAGCCGAGTGGTTCTTGTGGGAGAACAACTCCGATTGGCTCAATAACTTCACACACCATCAGGCTCCAAGCAGCTCTGAAGGAAACTTCAGTTTTCACACTCTATGCTTAGTGCCCTTTGAGTGCATTATCTAGGAATGAACCTGGTAGAGCATCCCACACAAACGAATGCTCCACTTGCGGGTTTCACATGCACCAACTCAACATTCTCAGGCAACTTCTGCGCCACAGCCGTTTTCAGATAGCCCTCAATGCAAAGGCTCTAGACGCAAATATTGGTGTGAGAGCTAATTCAATCAAGGAAACACTGCATGTTGGTGAAGGGCATATTGAAGAAGGATCAGCCGAGTGGTTCTTGTGGGAGAACAACTCCATTTGGCTCACTAACTTCACACACCATCAGGCTTCCAAGCAGCTCTCAAGGAAACTCAGTTTTCACACTCTATGCTTAGTGCCCTTTGAGTAGCTAGGACTGAAATGAAGCTTGGTCAGCATCCCACACAAACTAATGCTCCACTTGCGGGTTTCACATGCCACCAACTCAACATTCTCAGGCAACTTCAGCGCCACAGCCGTTTTCAGATAGCCCTCAATACAAAGGCTCTAGACGCAAATATTGGTGTGAGATCTAATTCAATCAAGGAAACACTGCATGTTGGTGAAGGGCATATTGAAGAAGGATCAGCCGAGTGGTTCTTGTGGGAGAACAACTCCATTTGGCTCACTAACTTCACACACCATCAGGCTTCCAAGCAGCTCTCAAGGAAACTCAGTTTTCACACTCTATGCTTAGTGCCCTTTGTATGCCTAGGACTGAAATGAAGCTTGGTGAGCATCCCACACAAACGAATGCTCCACATGCGGGTTTCACATGCCACCAACTCCACATTCTCAGGCAACTTCAGCGCCACAGCCGTTTCAGATAGCCCTCAATGCAAAGGCTCTAGACGCAAATATTGGTGTGAGAGCTAATTCAATCAAGGAAACACTGCATGTTGGTGAAGGGCATATTGAAGAAGGATCAGCCGAGTGGTTCTTGTGGGAGAACAACTCCAATTGGCTCAATAACTTCACACACCATCAGGCTTCCAAGCAGCTCTCAAGGAAACTCAGTTTTCACACTCTATGCTTAGTGCCCTTTGTATGCCTAGGACTGAAATGAAGCTTGGTCAGCATCCCACACAAACGAATGCTCCACATGCGGGTTTCACATGCACCAACTCCACATTCACAGGCAACTTCAGCGCCACAGCCATTTTCAGATAGCCCTCAATGCAAAGGCTCTAGACGCAAATATTGGTGTGAGAGCTAATTCAATCAATGGCAGAAGAACACTGCATGTTGGTGAAGGCATATTGAAGAAGGATCAGCCCGAGTGGTTCTTGTGGGAGAACAACTCCGATTGGCTCAATAACTCACACACCATCAGGCTTCAAGCAGCTCTCAAGGAAACTCAGTTTTCACACTCTATGCTTAGTGCCCTTTGTATGCCTAGGACTGAAATGAAGCTTGGTCAGCATTCCCACACAAACGAATGCTCCACATGCGGGTTTCACAAGCCACCAACTCCACATTCTCAGGCAACTTCAGCGCCACAGCCGTTTTCCAGATAGCCCTCAATGCAAAGGCTCTAGACGCAAATATTGGTGTGAGAGCTAATTCAATCAAGGAAACACTGCATGTTGGTGAAGGGCATATTGAAGAAGGATCACCCGAGTGGTTCTTGTGGGAGAACAACTCCGATTGGCTCAATAACTTCACACACCATCAGGCTTCCAAGCAGCTCTCAAGGAAACTCAGTTTTCACACTCTATGCTTAGTGCCCTTTGAGTGCATTATCTAGGAATGAACCTGGTAGAGCATCCCACACAAACGAATGCTCCACTTGCGGGTTTCACATGCCACCAACTCAACATTCTCTGGCAACTTCTGCCGCCACAGCCGTTTTCAGATAGCCCTCAATGCAAGCTAATTCAATCAAGGAAACACTGCATGTTGGTGAAGGGCATATTGAAGAAGGATCAGCCGAGTGGTTCTTGTGGGAGAACAACTCCATTTGGCTCACTAACTTCACACACCATCAGGCTTCCAAGCAGCTCTCAAGGAAACTCAGTTTTCACACTCTATGCTTAGTGCCCTTTTGAGTAGCTAGGACTGAAATGAAGCTTGGTCAGCATCCCACACAAACGAATGCTCCACTTGCGGGTTTCACATGCCACCAACTCAACATTCTCAGGCAACTTCAGCGCCACAGCCGTTTTCAGATAGCCCTCAATGCAAAGGCTCTAGACCGCAAATATTGGTGTGAGATCTAATTCAATCAAGGAAACAATGCATGTTGGTGAAGGGCATATTGAAGAAGGATCAGCCGAGTGGTTCTTGTGGGAGAACAACTCCATTTGGCTCACTAACTTCACACACCATCAGGCTTCCAAGCAGCTCTCAAGGAAAATTCAGTTTTCACACTCTATGCTTAGTGCCCTTTGTATGCCTAGGACTGAAATGAAGCTTGGTGAGCATCCACACAAACGAATGCTCCACATGCGGGTTTCACATGCCACCAACTCCACATTCTCAGGCACTTCAGCGCCACAGCCGTTTTCAGATAGCCCTCAATGCAAAGGCTCTAGACGCAAATATTGGTGTGAGAGCTAATTCAATCAAGGAAACACTGCATGTTGGTGAAGGGCATATTGAAGAAGGATCAGCCGAGTGGTTCTTGTGGGAGAACAACTCAATTGGCTCAATAACTTCACACACCATCAGGCTTCAAGCAGCTCTCAAGGAAACTCAGTTTTCACACTCTATGCTTAGTGCCCTTTGTATGCCTAGGACTGAAATGAAGCTTGGTGAGCATCCCACACAAACGAATGCTCCACATGCGGGTTTCACATGCCACCAACTCCACATTCACAGGCAACTTCAGCGCCACAGCCATTTTCAGATAGCCCTCAATGCAAAGGCTCTAGACGCAAATATTGGTGTGAGAGCTAATTCAATCAGGAAACACTGCATGTTGGTGAAGGGCATATTGAAGAAGGATCAGCCGAGTGGTTCTTGTGGGAGAACAACTCCATTGGCTCAATAACTTCACACACCATCAGGCTTCCAAGCAGCTCTCAAGGAAACTCAGTTTTCACACTCTATGCTTACTGCCCTTTGAGTGCATTATGTAGGAATGAACCTGGTAGAGCATCCACACAAACGAATGCTCCACATGCGGGTTTCACATGCCACCAACTCCACATTCTCAGGCAACTTCAGCGCCACAGCCGTTTTCAGATAGCCCTCAATGCAAAGGCTCTAGACGCAAATATTGGTGTGAGAGCTAATTCAATCAAGGAAACACTGCATGTTGGTGAAGGGCATATTGAAGAAGGATCAGCCGAGTGGTTTTTGTGGGAGAACAACTCCGATTGGCTCAATAACTTCACACACCATCAGGCTTCCAAGCAGCTCTCAAGGAAACTCAGTTTTTCACACTCTATGCTTAGTGCCCTTTGAGTGCATTATCTAGGAATGAACCTGGTAGAGCATCCCACACAAACGAATGCTCCACTTGCGGGTTTCACATGCCACGACTCAACATTCTCAGGCAACTTCTGCGCCACAGCCGTTTTCAGATAGCCCTCAATGCAAAGGCTCTAGACGCAAATATTGGTGTGAGAGCTAATACAATCAAGGAAACACTGCAATGTTGGTGAAGGGCATATTGAAGAAGGATCAGCCGAGTGGTTCTTGTGGGAGAACAACTCCATTTGGCTCACTAACTTCACACACCATCAGGCTTCCAAGCAGCTCTCAAGAAACTCAGTTTTCACACTCTATGCTTAGTGCCCTTTGAATAGCTAGGGACTGAAATGAAGCTTGGTCAGCATCCCACACAAACGAATGCTCCACTTGCGGGTTCACATGCCACCAACTCAACATTCTCAGGCAACTTCAGCGCCACAGCCGTTTTCAGATAGCCCTCAATACAAAGGCTCTAGACGCAAATATTGGTGTGAGATCTAATTCAATCAAGGAAACACTGCATGTTGGTGAAGGGCATATTGAAGAAGGATCAGCCGAGTGGTTCTTGTGGGAGAACAACTCCATTTGGCTCACTAACTTCACAGACCACCATCAGGCTTCCAAGCAGCTCTCAAGGAACTCAGTTTTCACACTCTATGCTTAGTGCCCTTTGTATGCCTAGACTGAAATGAGCTTGGTGAGCATCCCACACAACGAATGCTTCACATGCGGGTTTCACATGCCACCAACTCCACATTCTCAGGCAACTTCAGCGCCACAGCCGTTTTCAGATAGCCCTCAATGCAAAGGCTCTAGACGCAAATATTGGTGTGAGAGCTAATTCAATCAAGGAAACACTGCATGTTGGTGAAGGGCATATTGAAGAAGGATCAGCCGAGTGGTTCTTGTGGAGAACAACTCCAATTGGCTCAATAACTTCACACACCATCAGGCTTCCAAGCAGCTCTCAAGGAAACTCAGTTTTCACACTCTATGCTTAGTGCCCTTTGTATGCCTAGGACTAAATGAAGCTTGGTCAGCATCCCACACAAACGAATGCTCCACATGCGGGTTTCACATGCCACCAACTCCACATCACAGGCAACTTCAGCGCCACAGCCGTTTTCAGATAGCCCTCAATGCAAAGGCTCTAGACGCAAATATTGGTGTGAGAGCTAATTCAATCAAGGAAACACTGCATGTTGGTGAAGGGCATATTGAAGAAGGATCAGCCGAGTGGTTCTTGTGGGAGAACAACTCCAATTGGCTCATAACTTCACACACCATCAGGCTTCAGGCAGCTCTCAAGGAAACTCAGTTTTCACACTCTATGCTTAGTGCCCTTTGTATGCTAGGACTGAAATGAAGCTTGGTCAGCATCCCACACAAACGAATGCTCCACATGCGGGGTTTCACATGCCACCAACTCCACATTCACAGGCAACTTCAGCGCCACAGCCGTTTTCAGATAGCCCTCAATGCAAAGGCTCTAGACGCAAATATTGGTGTGAGAGCTAATTCAATCAAGGAAACACTGCATGTTGGTGAAGGGCATATTGAAGAAGGATCAGCCGAGTGGTTCTTGTGGGAGAACAACTCCAATTGCTCAATAACTTCACACACCATCAGGCTTCCAAGCAGCTCTCAAGGAAACTCAGTTTTCACACTCTATGCTTAGTGCCCTTTGAGTGCATTATCTAGGAATGAACCTGGTAGAGCATCCACACAAACGAATGCTCCACATGCGGGTTTCACATGCCACCAACTCCACATTCTCAGGCAACTTCAGCGCCACAGCCGTTTTCAGATAGCCCTCAATGCAAAGGCTCTAGACGCAAATATTGGTGTGAGAGCTAATTCAATCAAGGAAACACTGCATGTTGGTGAAGGGCATATTGAAGAAGGATCACCCGAGTGGTTCTTGTGGAGAACAACTCCAATTGGCTCAATAACTTCACACACCATCAGGCTTCCAAGCAGCTCTCAAGGAAACTCAGTTTTCACACTCTATGCTTACTGCCCTTTGTGTGCCTAGGACTGAAATGAAGCTTGGTCAGCATCCCACACAAACTAATGCTCCACTTGCGGGTTTCACATGCCACCAACTCAACATTCTCAGGCAACTTCAGCGCCACAGCCGTTTTCAGATAGCCCTCAATACAAAGGCTCTAGACGCAAATATTGGTGTGAGAGCTAATTCAATCAAGGAAACACTGCATGTTGGTGAAGGGCATATTGAAGAAGGATCAGCCGAGTGGTTCTTGTGGGAGAACAACTCCATTTGGCTCACTCACTTCACACACCATCAGGCTTCCAAGCAGCTCTCAAGGAAAACTCAGTTTCACACTCTATGCTTAGTGCCCCTTTGTATGCCTAGGACTGAAATGAAGCTTGGTGAGCATCCCACACAACGAATGCTCCACATGCGGGTTTCACATGCCACCAACTCCACATTCTCAGGCAACTTCAGCGCCACAGCCGTTTTCAGATAGCCCTCAATGCAAAGGCTCTAGACGCAAATATTGGTGTGAGAGCTAATTCAATCAAGGAAACACTGCATGTTGGTGAAGGGCATATTGAAGAAGGATCAGCCGAGTGGTTCTTGTGGAGAACAACTCCAATTGGCTCAATAACTTCACACACCATCAGGCTTCCAAGCAGCTCTCAAGGAAACTCAGTTTTCACACTCTATGCTTAGTGCCCTTTGTATGCCTAGGACTGAAATGAAGCTTGGTCAGCATCCCACACAAACGAATGCTCCACATGCGGGTTTCACATGCCACCAACTCCACATTCACAGGCAACTTCAGCGCCACAGCCGTTTTCAGATAGCCCTCAATGCAAAGGCTCTAGACGCAAATATTGGTGTGAGAGCTAATTCAATCAAGGAAACACTGCATGTTGGTGAAGGGCATATTGAAGAAGGATCAGCCGAGTGGTTCTTGTGGGAGAACAACTCCTATTGGCTCAATAACTTCACACACCATCAGGCTTCCAAGCAGCTCTCAAGGAAACTCAGTTTTCACACTCTATGCTAGTGCCCTTTGAGTGCATTATCTAGGAATGAACCTGGTAGAGCATCCCACACAAACGAATGCTCCACATGCGGGTTTCACATGCCACCAACTCCACATTCTCAGGCAACTTCAGCGCCACAGCCGTTTTCAGATAGCCCTCAATGCAAAGGCTCTAGACGCAAATATTGGTGTTGAGAGCTAATTCAATCAAGGAAACACTGCATGTTGGTGAAGGGCATATTGAAGAAGGATCACCCGAGTGGTTCTTGTGGGAGAACAACTCCAATTGGCTCACTAACTTCACACACCATCAGGCTTCCAAGCAGCTCTCAAGGAAACTCCAGTTTTCACACTCTATGCTTAGTGCCCTTTGTATGCCTAGGACTGAAATGAAGCTTGGTCCGCATCCACACAAACGAATGCTCCACATGCGGGTTTCACTGCCACCAACTCACATTCTCAGGCAACTTCAGCGCCACAGCCTTTTTCAGATAGCCCTCAATGCAAAGGCTCTAGACGCAAATATTGGTGTGAGAGCTAATTCAATCAAGGAAACAGTGTATGTTGGTGAAGGGCATAATTGAAGAAGGATCACCCGAGTGGTTCTTGTGGGAGAACAACTCCAATTGGCTCTATAACTCACACACCATCAGGCTTCAAGCAGCTCTCAAGGAAACTCAGTTTTCACACTCTATGCTTACTGCCCTTTGTGTGCCTAGGACTGAAAATGAAGCTTGGTGAGCATCCACACAAACGAATGCTCCACATGATGCGGGTTTCACATGCCACCAACTCCACATTCTCAGGCAACTTCAGCGCCACAGCCGTTTTCAGATAGCCCTCAATGCAAAGGCTCTAGACGCAAATATTGGTGTGAGAGCTAATTCAATCAAGGAAACACTGCATGTTGGTGAAGGGCATATTGAAGAAGGATCAGCCGAGTGGTTCTTGTGGGAGAACAACTCCGATTGGCTCAATAACTTCACACACCATCAGGCTTCCAAGCAGCTCTGAAGGAAACTCAGTTTTCACACTCTATGCTTAGTGCCCTTTGAGTGCATTATCTAGGAATGAACCTGGTAGAGCATCCCACACAAACGAATGCTCCACTTGCGGGTTTCACATGCCACCAACTCAACATTCTCAGGCAACTTCTGCGCCACAGCCGTTTTCAGATAGCCCTCAATGCAAAGGCTCTAGACGCAAATATTGGTGTGAGAGCTAATTCAATCAAGGAAACACTGCATGTTGGTGAAGGGCATATTGAAGAAGGATCAGCCGAGTGGTTCTTGTGGGAGAACAACTCCATTTGGCTCACTAACTTCACACACCATCAGGCTTCAAGCAGCTCTCAAGGAAACTCAGTTTTCACACTCTATGCTGAGTGCCCTTTTGAGTAGCTAGGACTGAAATGAAGCTTGGTCAGCATCCCACACAAACTAATGCTCCACTTGCGGGTTTCACATGCCACCAACTCAACATTCTCAGGCAACTTCAGCGCCACAGCCGTTTTCAGATAGCCCTCAATACAAAGGCTCTAGACGCAAATATTGGTGTGAGATCTAATTCAATCAAGGAAACACTGCATGTTGGTGAAGGGCATATTGAAGAAGGATCAGCCGAGTGGTTCTTGTGGGAGAACAACTCCATTTGGCTCACTAACTTCACACACCATCAGGCTTCCAAGCAGCTCTCAAGGAAACTCAGTTTTCACACTCTATGCTTAGTGCCCTTTGTATGCCTAGGACTGAAATGAAGCTTGGTCAGCATCCCACACAAACGAATGCTCCACATGCGGGCTTCACATGCCACCAACTCCACATTCACAGGCAACTTCAGCGCCACAGCCGTTTTCAGATAGCCCTCAATGCAAAGGCTCTAGACGCAAATATTGGTGTGAGAGCTAATTCAATCAAGGAAACACTGCATGTTGGTGAAGGGCATATTGAAGAAGGATCAGCCGAGTGGTTCTTGTGGGAGAACAACTCCGATTGGCTCAATAACTTCACACACCATCAGGCTTCCAAGAAGCTCTCAAGGAAACTCAGTTTTCACACTCTATGCTTAGTGCCCTTTGAGTGCATTATCTAGGAATGAACCTGGTAGAGCATCCCACACAAACGAATGCTCCACATGCGGGTTTCACATGCCACCAACTCCACATTCTCAGGCAACTTCAGCGCCACAGCCGTTTTCAGATAGCCCTCAATGCAAAGGCTCTAGGCGCAAATATTGGTGTGAGAGCTAATTCAATCAAGGAAACACTGCATGTTGGTGAAGGGCATATTGAAGAAGGATCAGCCGAGTGGTTCTTGTGGGAGAACAACTCCAATTGGCTCAATAACTTCACACACCATCAGGCTTCCAAGCAGCTCTGAAGGAAACTCAGTTTTCACACTCTATGCTTAGTGCCCTTTGTATGCCTAGGACTGAAATGAAGCTTGGTCAGCATCCCACACAAACGAATGCTCCACATGCGGGTTTCACATGCCACCAACTCCACATTCACAGGCAACTTCAGCGCCACAGCCGTTTTCAGATAGCCCTCAATGCAAAGGCTCTAGACGCAAATATTGGTGTGAGAGCTAATTCAATCAAGGAAACACTGCATGTTGGTGAAGGGCATATTGAAGAAGGATCAGCCGAGTGGTTCTTGTGGGAGAACAACTCCATTTGGCTCACTAACTTCACATACCATCAGGCTTCCAAGCAGCTCTCAAGGAAACTCAGTTTTCACACTCTATGCTTAGTGCCCTTTGAGTGCATTATCTAGGAATGAACCTGGTAGAGCATCCCACACAAACGAATGCTCCACATGCGGGTTTCACATGCCACCAACTCCACATTCTCAGGCAACTTCAGCGCCACAGCCGTTTTCAGATAGCCCTCAATGCAAAGGCTCTAGACGCAAATATTGGTGTGAGAGCTAATTCAATCAAGGAAACACTGCATGTTGGTGAAGGGCATATTGAAGAAGGATCACCCGAGTGGTTCTTGTGGGAGAACAACTCCAATTGGCTCAATAACTTCACACACCATCAGGCTTCCAAGCAGCTCTCAAGGAAACTCAGTTTTCACACTCTATGCTTACTGCCCTTTGTGTGCCTAGGACTGAAATGAAGCTTGGTGAGCATCCCACACAAACGAATGCTCCACATGCGGGTTTCACATGCCACCAACTCCACATTCTCAGGCAACTTCAGCGCCACAGCCGTTTTCAGATAGCCCTCAATGCAAAGGCTCTAGACGCAAATATTGGTGTGAGAGCTAATTCAATCAAGGAAACACTGCATGTTGGTGAAGGGCATATTGAAGAAGGATCAGCCGAGTGGTTCTTGTGGGAGAACAACTCCAATTGGCTCAATAACTTCACACACCATCAGGCTTCCAAGCAGCTCTCAAGGAAACTCAGTTTTCACACTCTATGCTTAGTGCCCTTTGTATGCCTAGGACTGAAATGAAGCTTGGTCAGCATCCCACACAAACGAATGCTCCACATGCGGGTTTCACATGCCACCAACTCCACATTCACAGGCAACTTCAGCGCCACAGCCGTTTTCAGATAGCCCTCAATGCAAAGGCTCTAGACGCAAATATTGGTGTGAGAGCTAATTCAATCAAGGAAACACTGCATGTTGGTGAAGGGCATATTGAAGAAGGATCAGCCGAGTGGTTCTTGTGGGAGAACAACTCCAATTGGCTCAATAACTTCACACACCATCAGGCTTCCAAGCAGCTCTCAAGGAAACTCAGTTTTCACACTCTATGCTTAGTGCCCTTTGAGTGCATTATCTAGGAATGAACCTGGTAGAGCATCCCACACAAACGAATGCTCCACATGCGGGTTTCACATGCCACCAACTCCACATTCTCAGGCAACTTCAGCGCCACAGCCGTTTTCAGATAGCCCTCAATGCAAAGGCTCTAGGCGCAAATATTGGTGTGAGAGCTAATTCAATCAAGGAAACACTGCATGTTGGTGAAGGGCATATTGAAGAAGGATCAGCCGAGTGGTTCTTGTGGGAGAACAACTCCGATTGGCTCAATAACTTCACACACCATCAGGCTTCCAAGCAGCTCTGAAGGAAACTCAGTTTTCACACTCTATGCTTAGTGCCCTTTGAGTGCATTATCTAGGAATGAACCTGGTAGAGCATCCCACACAAACGAATGCTCCACTTGCGGGTTTCACATGCCACCAACTCAACATTCTCAGGCAACTTCTGCGCCACAGCCGTTTTCAGATAGCCCTCAATGCAAAGGCTCTAGACGCAAATATTGGTGTGAGAGCTAATTCAATCAAGGAAACACTGCATGTTGGTGAAGGGCATATTGAAGAAGGATCAGCCGAGTGGTTCTTGTGGGAGAACAACTCCATTTGGCTCACTAACTTCACACACCATCAGGCTTCAAGCAGCTCTCAAGGAAACTCAGTTTTCACACTCTATGCTTAGTGCCCACTTGAGTAGCTAGGACTGAAATGAAGCTTGGTCAGCATCCCACACAAACGAATGCTCCACTTGCGGGTTTCACATGCCACCAACTCAACATTCTCAGGCAACTTCAGCGCCACAGCCGTTTTCAGATAGCCCTCAATACAAAGGCTCTAGACGCAAATATTGGTGTGAGATCTAATTCAATCAAGGAAACACTGCATGTTGGTGAAGGGCATATTGAAGAAGGATCAGCCGAGTGGTTCTTGTGGGAGAACAACTCCATTTGGCTCACTAACTTCACACACCATCAGGCTTCCAAGCAGCTCTCAAGGAAACTCAGTTTTCACACTCTATGCTTAGTGCCCTTTGTATGCCTAGGACTGAAATGAAGCTTGGTGAGGATCCCACACAAACGAATGCTCCACATGCGGGTTTCACATGCCACCAACTCCACATTCACAGGCAACTTCAGCGCCACAGCCGTTTTCAGATAGCCCTCAATGCAAAGGCTCTAGACGCAAATATTGGTGTGAGAGCTAATTCAATCAAGGAAACACTGCATGTTGGTGAAGGGCATATTGAAGAAGGATCAGCCGAGTGGTTCTTGTGGGAGAACAACTCCGATTGGCTCAATAACTTCACACACCATCAGGCTTCCAAGAAGCTCTCAAGGAAACTCAGTTTTCACACTCTATGCTTAGTGCCCTTTGAGTGCATTATCTAGGAATGAACCTGGTAGAGCATCCCACACAAACGAATGCTCCACATGCGGGTTTCACATGCCACCAACTCCACATTCTCAGGCAACTTCAGCGCCACAGCCGTTTTCAGATAGCCCTCAATGCAAAGGCTCTAGGCGCAAATATTGGTGTGAGAGCTAATTCAATCAAGGAAACACTGCATGTTGGTGAAGGGCATATTGAAGAAGGATCAGCCGAGTGGTTCTTGTGGGAGAACAACTCCAATTGGCTCAATAACTTCACACACCATCAGGCTTCCAAGCAGCTCTCAAGGAAACTCAGTTTTCACACTCTATGCTTAGTGCCCTTTGAGTGCATTATCTAGGAATGAACCTGGTAGAGCATCCCACACAAACGAATGCTCCACATGCGGGTTTCACATGCCACCAACTCCACATTCTCAGGCAACTTCAGCGCCACAGCCGTTTTCAGATAGCCCTCAATGCAAAGGCTCTAGACGCAAATATTGGTGTGAGAGCTAATTCAATCAAGGAAACACTGCATGTTGGTGAAGGGCATATTGAAGAAGGATCACCCGAGTGGTTCTTGTGGGAGAACAACTCCAATTGGCTCAATAACTTCACACACCATCAGGCTTCCAAGCAGCTCTCAAGGAAACTCAGTTTTCACACTATATGCTTACTGCCCTTTGTGTGCCTAGGACTGAAATGAAGCTTGGTGAGCATCCCACACAAACGAATGCTCCACATGCGGGTTTCACATGCCACCAACTCCACATTCTCAGGCAACTTCAGCGCCACAGCCGTTTTCAGATAGCCCTCAATGCAAAGGCTCTAGACGCAAATATTGGTGTGAGAGCTAATTCAATCAAGGAAACACTGCATGTTGGTGAAGGGCATATTGAAGAAGGATCAGCCGAGTGGTTTTTGTGGGAGAACAACTCCGATTGGCTCAATAACTTCACACACCATCAGGCTTCCAAGCAGCTCTCAAGGAAACTCAGTTTTCACACTCTATGCTTAGTGCCCTTTGAGTGCATTATCTAGGAATGAACCTGGTAGAGCATCCCACACAAACGAATGCTCCACTTGCGGGTTTCACATGCCACCAACTCAACATTCTCAGGCAACTTCTGCGCCACAGCCGTTTTCAGATAGCCCTCAATGGAAAGGCTCTAGACGCAAATATTGGTGTGAGAGCTAATTCAATCAAGGAAACACTGCATGTTGGTGAAGGGCATATTGAAGAAGGATCAGCCGAGTGGTTCTTGTGGGAGAACAACTCCATTTGGCTCACTAACTTCACACACCATCAGGCTTCCAAGCAGCTCTCAAGGAAACTCAGTTTTCACACTCTATGCTTAGTGCCCTTTTGAGTAGCTAGGACTGAAATGAAGCTTGGTCAGCATCCCACACAAACGAATGCTCCACTTGCGGGTTTCACATGCCACCAACTCAACATTCTCAGGCAACTTCAGCGCCACAGCCGTTTTCAGATAGCCCTCAATACAAAGGCTCTAGACGCAAATATTGGTGTGAGATCTAATTCAATCAAGGAAACACTGCATGTTGGTGAAGGGCATATTGAAGAAGGATCAGCCGAGTGGTTCTTGTGGGAGAACAACTCCATTTGGCTCACTAACTTCACACACCATCAGGCTTCCAAGCAGCTCTCAAGGAAACTCAGTTTTCACACTCTATGCTTAGTGCCCTTTGTATGCCTAGGACTGAAATGAAGCTTGGTGAGCATCCCACACAAACGAATGCTCCACATGCGGGTTTCACATGCCACCAACTCCACATTCTCAGGCAACTTCAGCGCCACAGCCGTTTTCAGATAGCCCTCAATGCAAAGGCTCTAGACGCAAATATTGGTGTGAGAGCTAATTCAATCAAGGAAACACTGCATGTTGGTGAAGGGCATATTGAAGAAGCATCAGCCGAGTGGTTCTTGTGGGAGAACAACTCCAATTGGCTCAATAACTTCACACACCATCAGGCTTCCAAGCAGCTCTCAAGGAAACTCAGTTTTCACACTCTATGCTTAGTGCCCTTTGTATGCCTAGGACTGAAATGAAGCTTGGTCAGCATCCCACACAAACGAATGCTCCACATGCGGGTTTCACATGCCACCAACTCCACATTCACAGGCAACTTCAGCGCCACAGCCGTTTTCAGATAGCCCTCAATGCAAAGGCTCTAGACGCAAATATTGGTGTGAGAGCTAATTCAATCAAGGAAACACTGCATGTTGGTGAAGGGCATATTGAAGAAGGATCAGCCGAGTGGTTCTTGTGGGAGAACAACTCCAATTGGCTCAATAACTTCACACACCATCAGGCTTCCAAGCAGCTCTCAAGGAAACTCAGTTTTCACACTCTATGCTTAGTGCCCTTTGAGTGCATTATCTAGGAATGAACCTGGTAGAGCATCCCACACAAACGAATGCTCCACATGCGGGTTTCACATGCCACCAACTCCACATTCTCAGGCAACTTCAGCGCCACAGCCGTTTTCAGATAGCCCTCAATGCAAAGGCTCTAGACGCAAATATTGGTGTGAGAGCTAATTCAATCAAGGAAACACTGCATGTTGGTGAAGGGCATATTGAAGAAGGATCACCCGAGTGGTTCTTGTGGGAGAACAACTCCAATTGGCTCAATAACTTCACACACCATCAGGCTTCCAAGCAGCTCTGAAGGAAACTCAGTTTTCACACTCTATGCTTAGTGCCCTTTGTATGCCTAGGACTGAAATGAAGCTTGGTCAGCATCCCACACAAACGAATGCTCCACATGCGGGTTTCACATGCCACCAACTCCACATTCACAGGCAACTTCAGCGCCACAGCCGTTTTCAGATAGCCCTCAATGCAAAGGCTCTAGACGCAAATATTGGTGTGAGAGCTAATTCAATCAAGGAAACACTGCATGTTGGTGAAGGGCATATTGAAGAAGGATCAGCCGAGTGGTTCTTGTGGGAGAACAACTCCATTTGGCTCACTAACTTCACATACCATCAGGCTTCCAAGCAGCTCTCAAGGAAACTCAGTTTTCACACTCCATGCTTAGTGCCCTTTGAGTGCATTATCTAGGAATGAACCTGGTAGAGCATCCCACACAAACGAATGCTCCACATGCGGGTTTCACATGCCACCAACTCCACATTCTCAGGCAACTTCAGCGCCACAGCCGTTTTCAGATAGCCCTCAATGCAAAGGCTCTAGACGCAAATATTGGTGTGAGAGCTAATTCAATCAAGGAAACACTGCATGTTGGTGAAGGGCATATTGAAGAAGGATCACCCGAGTGGTTCTTGTGGGAGAACAACTCCAATTGGCTCAATAACTTCACACACCATCAGGCTTCCAAGCAGCTCTCAAGGAAACTCAGTTTTCACACTCTATGCTTAGTGCCCTTTGTATGCCTAGGACTGAAATGAAGCTTGGTCAGCATCCCACACAAACGAATGCTCCACATGCGGGTTTCACATGCCACCAACTCCACATTCACAGGCAACTTCAGCGCCACAGCCGTTTTCAGATAGCCCTCAATGCAAAGGCTCTAGACGCAAATATTGGTGTGAGAGCTAATTCAATCAAGGAAACACTGCATGTTGGTGAAGGGCATATTGAAGAAGGATCAGCCGAGTGGTTCTTGTGGGAGAACAACTCCATTTGGCTCACTAACTTCACACACCATCAGGCTTCCAAGCAGCTCTCAAGGAAACTCAGTTTTCACACTCTATGCTTAGTGCCCTTTGAGTGCATTATCTAGGAATGAACCTGGTAGAGCATCCCACACAAACGAATGCTCCACATGCGGGTTTCACATGCCACCAACTCCACATTCTCAGGCAACTTCAGCGCCACAGCCGTTTTCAGATAGCCCTCAATGCAAAGGCTCTAGACGCAAATATTGGTGTGAGAGCTAATTCAATCAAGGAAACACTGCATGTTGGTGAAGGGCATATTGAAGAAGGATCAGCCGAGTGGTTCTTGTGGGAGAACAACTCCAATTGGCTCAATAACTTCACACACCATCAGGCTTCCAAGCAGCTCTCAAGGAAACTCAGTTTTCACACTCTATGCTTAGTGCCCTTTGTATGCCTAGGACTGAAATGAAGCTTGGTCAGCATCCCACACAAACGAATGCTCCACATGCGGGTTTCACATGCCACCAACTCCACATTCACAGGCAACTTCAGCGCCACAGCCGTTTTCAGATAGCCCTCAATGCAAAGGCTCTAGACGCAAATATTGGTGTGAGAGCTAATTCAATCAAGGAAACACTGCATGTTGGTGAAGGGCATATTGAAGAAGGATCAGCCGAGTGGTTCTTGTGGGAGAACAACTCCATTTGGCTCACTAACTTCACATACCATCAGGCTTCCAAGCAGCTCTCAAGGAAACTCAGTTTTCACACTCTATGCTTAGTGCCCTTTGAGTGCATTATGTAGGAATGAACCTGGTAGAGCATCCCACACAAACGAATGCTCCACATGCGGGTTTCACATGCCACCAACTCCACATTCTCAGGCAACTTCAGCGCCACAGCCGTTTTCAGATAGCCCTCAATGCAAAGGCTCTAGACGCAAATATTGGTGTGAGAGCTAATTCAATCAAGGAAACACTGCATGTTGGTGAAGGGCATATTGAAGAAGGATCACCCGAGTGGTTCTTGTGGGAGAACAACTCCAATTGGCTCAATAACTTCACACACCATCAGGCTTCCAAGCAGCTCTGAAGGAAACTCAGTTTTCACACTCTATGCTTAGTGCCCTTTGTATGCCTAGGACTGAAATGAAGCTTGGTCAGCATCCCACACAAACGAATGCTCCACATGCGGGTTTCACATGCCACCAACTCCACATTCACAGGCAACTTCAGCGCCACAGCCGTTTTCAGATAGCCCTCAATGCAAAGGCTCTAGACGCAAATATTGGTGTGAGAGCTAATTCAATCAAGGAAACACTGCATGTTGGTGAAGGGCATATTGAAGAAGGATCAGCCGAGTGGTTCTTGTGGGAGAACAACTCCATTTGGCTCACTAACTTCACATACCATCAGGCTTCCAAGCAGCTCTCAAGGAAACTCAGTTTTCACACTCTATGCTTAGTGCCCTTTGAGTGCATTATCTAGGAATGAACCTGGTAGAGCATCCCACACAAACGAATGCTCCACATGCGGGTTTCACATGCCACCAACTCCACATTCTCAGGCAACTTCAGCGCCACAGCCGTTTTCAGATAGCCCTCAATGCAAAGGCTCTAGACGCAAATATTGGTGTGAGAGCTAATTCAATCAAGGAAACACTGCATGTTGGTGAAGGGCATATTGAAGAAGGATCAGCCGAGTGGTTCTTGTGGGAGAACAACTCCAATTGGCTCAATAACTTCACACACCATCAGGCTTCCAAGCAGCTCTGAAGGAAACTCAGTTTTCACACTCTATGCTTAGTGCCCTTTGTATGCCTAGGACTGAAATGAAGCTTGGTCAGCATCCCACACAAACGAATGCTCCACATGCGGGTTTCACATGCCACCAACTCCACATTCACAGGCAACTTCAGCGCCACAGCCGTTTTCAGATAGCCCTCAATGCAAAGGCTCTAGACGCAAATATTGGTGTGAGAGCTAATTCAATCAAGGAAACACTGCATGTTGGTGAAGGGCATATTGAAGAAGGATCAGCCGAGTGGTTCTTGTGGGAGAACAACTCCATTTGGCTCACTAACTTCACATACCATCAGGCTTCCAAGCAGCTCTCAAGGAAACTCAGTTTTCACACTCTATGCTTAGTGCCCTTTGAGTGCATTATCTAGGAATGAACCTGGTAGAGCATCCCACACAAACGAATGCTCCACATGCGGGTTTCACATGCCACCAACTCCACATTCTCAGGCAACTTCAGCGCCACAGCCGTTTTCAGATAGCCCTCAATGCAAAGGCTCTAGACGCAAATATTGGTGTGAGAGCTAATTCAATCAAGGAAACACTGCATGTTGGTGAAGGGCATATTGAAGAAGGATCACCCGAGTGGTTCTTGTGGGAGAACAACTCCAATTGGCTCAATAACTTCACACACCATCAGGCTTCCAAGCAGCTCTGAAGGAAACTCAGTTTTCACACTCTATGCTTAGTGCCCTTTGTATGCCTAGGACTGAAATGAAGCTTGGTGCAGCATCCCACACAAACGAATGCTCCACATGCGGGTTTCACATGCCACCAACTCCACATTCACAGGCAACTTCAGCGCCACAGCGTTTTCAGATAGCCCTCAATGCAAAGGCTCTAGACGCAAATATTGGTGTGAGAGCTAATTCAATCAAGGAAACACTGCATGTTGGTGAAGGGCATATTGAAGAAGGATCAGCCGAGTGGTTCTTGTGGGAGAACAACTCCATTTGGCTCACTAACTTCACATACCATCAGGCTTCCAAGCAGCTCTCAAGGAAACTCAGTTTTCACACTCTATGCTTAGTGCCCTTTGAGTGCATTATCTAGGAATGAACCTGGTAGAGCATCCCACACAAACGAATGCTCCACATGCGGGTTTCACATGCCACCAACTCCACATTCTCAGGCAACTTCAGCGCCACAGCCGTTTTCAGATAGCCCTCAATGCAAAGGCTCTAGACGCAAATATTGGTGTGAGAGCTAATTCAATCAAGGAAACACTGCATGTTGGTGAAGGGCATATTGAAGAAGGATCAGCCGAGTGGTTCTTGTGGGAGAACAACTCCAATTGGCTCAATAACTTCACACACCATCAGGCTTCCAAGCAGCTCTCAAGGAAACTCAGTTTTCACACTCTATGCTTACTGCCCTTTGTGTGCCTAGGACTGAAATGAAGCTTGGTGAGCATCCCACACAAACGAATGCTCCACATGCGGGTTTCACATGCCACCAACTCCACATTCTCAGGCAACTTCAGCGCCACAGCCGTTTTCAGATAGCCCTCAATGCAAAGGCTCTAGACGCAAATATTGGTGTGAGAGCTAATTCAATCAAGGAAACAGTGCATGTTGGTGAAGGGCATATTGAAGAAGGATCAGCCGAGTGGTTTTTGTGGGAGAACAACTCCGATTGGCTCAATAACTTCACACACCATCAGGCTTCCAAGCAGCTCTCAAGGAAACTCAGTTTTCACACTCTATGCTTAGTGCCCGTTGAGTGCATTATCTAGGAATGAACCTGGTAGAGCATCCCACACAAACGAATGCTCCACTTGCGGGTTTCACATGCCACCAACTCAACATTCTCAGGCAACTTCTGCGCCACAGCCGTTTTCAGATAGCCCTCAATGGAAAGGCTCTAGACGCAAATATTGGTGTGAGAGCTAATTCAATCAAGGAAACACTGCATGTTGGTGAAGGGCATATTGAAGAAGGATCAGCCGAGTGGTTCTTGTGGGAGAACAACTCCATTTGGCTCACTAACTTCACACACCATCAGGCTTCCAAGCAGCTCTCAAGGAAACTCAGTTTTCACACTCTATGCTTAGTGCCCTTTTGAGTAGCTAGGACTGAAATGAAGCTTGGTCAGCATCCCACACAAACGAATGCTCCACTTGCGGGTTTCACATGCCACCAACTCAACATTCTCAGGCAACTTCAGCGCCACAGCCGTTTTCAGATAGCCCTCAATACAAAGGCTCTAGACGCAAATATTGGTGTGAGATCTAATTCAATCAAGGAAACACTACATGTTGGTGAAGGGCATATTGAAGAAGGATCAGCCGAGTGGTTCTTGTGGGAGAACAACTCCATTTGGCTCACTAACTTCACACACCATCAGGCTTCCAAGCAGCTCTCAAGGAAACTCAGTTTTCACACTCTATGCTTAGTGCCCTTTGTATGCCTAGGACTGAAATGAAGCTTGGTGAGCATCCCACACAAACGAATGCTCCACATGCGGGTTTCACATGCCACCAACTCCACATTCTCAGGCAACTTCAGCGCCACAGCCGTTTTCAGATAGCCCTCAATGCAAAGGCTCTAGACGCAAATATTGGTGTGAGAGCTAATTCAATCAAGGAAACACTGCATGTTGGTGAAGGGCATATTGAAGAAGGATCAGCCGAGTGGTTCTTGTGGGAGAACAACTCCAATTGGCTCAATAACTTCACACACCATCAGGCTTCCAAGCAGCTCTCAAGGAAACTCAGTTTTCACACTCTATGCTTAGTGCCCTTTGTATGCCTAGGACTGAAATGAAGCTTGGTCAGCATCCCACACAAACGAATGCTCCACATGCGGGTTTCACATGCCACCAACTCCACATTCACAGGCAACTTCAGCGCCACAGCCGTTTTCAGATAGCCCTCAATGCAAAGGCTCTAGACGCAAATATTGGTGTGAGAGCTAATTCAATCAAGGAAACACTGCATGTTGGTGAAGGGCATATTGAAGAAGGATCAGCCGAGTGGTTCTTGTGGGAGAACAACTCCAATTGGCTCAATAACTTCACACACCATCAGGCTTCCAAGCAGCTCTCAAGGAAACTCAGTTTTCACACTCTATGCTTAGTGCCCTTTGAGTGCATTATCTAGGAATGAACCTGGTAGAGCATCCCACACAAACGAATGCTCCACATGCGGGTTTCACATGCCACCAACTCCACATTCTCAGGCAACTTCAGCGCCACAGCCGTTTTCAGATAGCCCTCAATGCAAAGGCTCTAGACGCAAATATTGGTGTGAGAGCTAATTCAATCAAGGAAACACTGCATGTTGGTGAAGGGCATATTGAAGAAGGATCACCCGAGTGGTTCTTGTGGGAGAACAACTCCAATTGGCTCAATAACTTCACACACCATCAGGCTTCCAAGCAGCTCTCAAGGAAACTCAGTTTTCACACTCTATGCTTAGTGCCCTTTGTATGCCTAGGACTGAAATGAAGCTTGGTCAGCATCCCACACAAACGAATGCTCCACATGCGGGTTTCACATGCCACCAACTCCACATTCTCAGGCAACTTCAGCGCCACAGCCGTTTTCAGATAGCCCTCAATGCAAAGGCTCTAGACGCAAATATTGGTGTGAGAGCTAATTCAATCAAGGAAACACTGCATGTTGGTGAAGGGCATATTGAAGAAGGATCAGCCGAGTGGTTCTTGTGGGAGAACAACTCCAATTGGCTCAATAACTTCACACACCATCAGGCTTCCAAGCAGCTCTCAAGGAAACTCAGTTTTCACACTCTATGCTTAGTGCCCTTTGAGTGCATTATCTAGGAATGAACCTGGTAGAGCATCCCACACAAACGAATGCTCCACATGCGGGTTTCACATGCCACCAACTCCACATTCTCAGGCAACTTCAGCGCCACAGCCGTTTTCAGATAGCCCTCAATGCAAAGGCTCTAGACGCAAATATTGGTGTGAGAGCTAATTCAATCAAGGAAACACTGCATGTTGGTGAAGGGCATATTGAAGAAGGATCACCCGAGTGGTTCTTGTGGGAGAACAACTCCATTTGGCTCACTAACTTCACATACCAGCAGGCTTCCAAGCAGCTCTCAAGGAAACTCAGTTTTCACACTCTATGCTTAGTGCCCTTTGAGTGCATTATCTAGGAATGAACCTGGTAGAGCATCCCACACAAACGAATGCTCCACATGCGGGTTTCACATGCCACCAACTCCACATTCTCAGGCAACTTCAGCGCCACAGCCGTTTTCAGATAGCCCTCAATGCAAAGGCTCTAGACGCAAATATTGGTGTGAGAGCTAATTCAATCAAGGAAACACTGCATGTTGGTGAAGGGCATATTGAAGAAGGATCACCCGAGTGGTTCTTGTGGGAGAACAACTCCAATTGGCTCACTAACTTCACACACCATCAGGCTTCCAAGCAGCTCTCAAGGAAACTCAGTTTTCACACTCTATGCTTACTGCCCTTTGTGTGCCTAGGACTGAAATGAAGCTTGGTGAGCATCCCACACAAACGAATGCTCCACATGCGGGTTTCACATGCCACCAACTCCACATTCTCAGGCAACTTCAGCGCCACAGCCGTTTTCAGATAGCCCTCAATGCAAAGGCTCTAGACGCAAATATTGGTGTGAGAGCTAATTCAATCAAGGAAACAGTGCATGTTGGTGAAGGGCATATTGAAGAAGGATCAGCCGAGTGGTTTTTGTGGGAGAACAACTCCGATTGGCTCACTAACTTCACACACCATCAGGCTTCCAAGCAGCTCTCAAGGAAACTCAGTTTTCACACTCTATGCTTAGTGCCCTTTGAGTGCATTATCTAGGAATGAACCTGGTAGAGCATCCCACACAAACGAATGCTCCACTTGCGGGTTTCACATGCCACCAACTCAACATTCTCAGGCAACTTCTGCGCCACAGCCGTTTTCAGATAGCCCTCAATGGAAAGGCTCTAGACGCAAATATTGGTGTGAGAGCTAATTCAATCAAGGAAACACTGCATGTTGGTGAAGGGCATATTGAAGAAGGATCAGCCGAGTGGTTCTTGTGGGAGAACAACTCCATTTGGCTCACTAACTTCACACACCATCAGGCTTCCAAGCAGCTCTCAAGGAAACTCAGTTTTCACACTCTATGCTTAGTGCCCTTTGTATGCCTAGGACTGAAATGAAGCTTGGTGAGCATCCCACACAAACGAATGCTCCACATGCGGGTTTCACATGCCACCAACTCCACATTCTCAGGCAACTTCAGCGCCACAGCCGTTTTCAGATAGCCCTCAATGCAAAGGCTCTAGACGCAAATATTGGTGTGAGAGCTAATTCAATCAAGGAAACACTGCATGTTGGTGAAGGGCATATTGAAGAAGGATCAGCCGAGTGGTTCTTGTGGGAGAACAACTCCAATTGGCTCAATAACTTCACACACCATCAGGCTTCCAAGCAGCTCTCAAGGAAACTCAGTTTTCACACTCTATGCTTAGTGCCCTTTGTATGCCTAGGACTGAAATGAAGCTTGGTCAGCATCCCACACAAACGAATGCTCCACATGCGGGTTTCACATGCCACCAACTCCACATTCACAGGCAACTTCAGCGCCACAGCCGTTTTCAGATAGCCCTCAATGCAAAGGCTCTAGACGCAAATATTGGTGTGAGAGCTAATTCAATCAAGGAAACACTGCATGTTGGTGAAGGGCATATTGAAGAAGGATCAGCCGAGTGGTTCTTGTGGGAGAACAACTCCAATTGGCTCAATAACTTCACACACCATCAGGCTTCCAAGCAGCTCTCAAGGAAACTCAGTTTTCACACTCTATGCTTAGTGCCCTTTGAGTGCATTATCTAGGAATGAACCTGGTAGAGCATCCCACACAAATGAATGCTCCACATGCGGGTTTCACATGCCACCAACTCCACATTCTCAGGCAACTTCAGCGCCACAGCCGTTTTCAGATAGCCCTCAATGCAAAGGCTCTAGACGCAAATATTGGTGTGAGAGCTAATTCAATCAAGGAAACACTGCATGTTGGTGAAGGGCATATTGAAGAAGGATCACCCGAGTGGTTCTTGTGGGAGAACAACTCCAATTGGCTCAATAACTTCACACACCATCAGGCTTCCAAGCAGCTCTCAAGGAAACTCAGTTTTCACACTCTATGCTTAGTGCCCTTTGTATGCCTAGGACTGAAATGAAGCTTGGTCAGCATCCCACACAAACGAATGCTCCACATGCGGGTTTCACATGCCACCAACTCCACATTCTCAGGCAACTTCAGCGCCACAGCCGTTTTCAGATAGCCCTCAATGCAAAGGCTCTAGACGCAAATATTGGTGTGAGAGCTAATTCAATCAAGGAAACAGTGCATGTTGGTGAAGGGCATATTGAAGAAGGATCAGCCGAGTGGTTCTTGTGGGAGAACAACTCCATTTGGCTCACTAACTTCACACACCATCAGGCTTCCAAGCAGCTCTCAAGGAAACTCAGTTTTCACACTCTATGCTTAGTGCCCTTTTGAGTAGCTAGGACTGAAATGAAGCTTGGTCAGCATCCCACACAAACTAATGCTCCACTTGCGGGTTTCACATGCCACCAACTCAACATTCTCAGGCAACTTCAGCGCCACAGCCGTTTTCAGATAGCCCTCAATACAAAGGCTCTAGACGCAAATATTGGTGTGAGATCTAATTCAATCAAGGAAACACTGCATGTTGGTGAAGGGCATATTGAAGAAGGATCAGCCGAGTGGTTCTTGTGGGAGAACAACTCCATTTGGCTCAATAACTTCACACACCATCAGGCTTCCAAGCAGCTCTCAAGGAAACTCAGTTTTCACACTCTATGCTTAGTGCCCTTTGTATGCCTAGGACTGAAATGAAGCTTGGTGAGCATCCCACACAAACGAATGCTCCACATGCGGGTTTCACATGCCACCAACTCCACATTCTCAGGCAACTTCAGCGCCACAGCCGTTTTCAGATAGCCCTCAATGCAAAGGCTCTAGACGCAAATATTGGTGTGAGAGCTAATTCAATCAAGGAAACACTGCATGTTGGTGAAGGGCATATTGAAGAAGGATCAGCCGAGTGGTTCTTGTGGGAGAACAACTCCAATTGGCTCAATAACTTCACACACCATCAGGCTTCCAAGCAGCTCTCAAGGAAACTCAGTTTTCACACTCTATGCTTAGTGCCCTTTGTATGCCTAGGACTGAAATGAAGCTTGGTCAGCATCCCACACAAACGAATGCTCCACATGCGGGTTTCACATGCCACCAACTCCACATTCACAGGCAACTTCAGCGCCACAGCCATTTTCAGATAGCCCTCAATGCAAAGGCTCTAGACGCAAATATTGGTGTGAGAGCTAATTCAATCAAGGAAACACTGCATGTTGGTGAAGGGCATATTGAAGAAGGATCAGCCGAGTGGTTCTTGTGGGAGAACAACTCCGATTGGCTCAATAACTTCACACACCATCAGGCTTCCAAGCAGCTCTCAAGGAAACTCAGTTTTCACACTCTATGCTTAGTGCCCTTTGAGTGCATTATCTAGGAATGAACCTGGTAGAGCATCCCACACAAACGAATGCTCCACATGCGGGTTTCACATGCCACCAACTCCACATTCTCAGGCAACTTCAGCGCCACAGCCGTTTTCAGATAGCCCTCAATGCAAAGGCTCTAGACGCAAATATTGGTGTGAGAGCTAATTCAATCAAGGAAACACTGCATGTTGGTGAAGGGCATATTGAAGAAGGATCAGCCGAGTGGTTCTTGTGGGAGAACAACTCCAATTGGCTCAATAACTTCACACACCATCAGGCTTCCAAGCAGCTCTCAAGGAAACTCAGTTTTCACACTCTATGCTTAGTGCCCTTTGTATGCCTAGGACTGAAATGAAGCTTGGTCAGCATCCCACACAAACGAATGCTCCACATGCGGGTTTCACATGCCACCAACTCCACATTCACAGGCAACTTCAGCGCCACAGCCGTTTTCAGATAGCCCTCAATGCAAAGGCTCTAGACGCAAATATTGGTGTGAGAGCTAATTCAATCAAGGAAACACTGCATGTTGGTGAAGGGCATATTGAAGAAGGATCAGCCGAGTGGTTCTTGTGGGAGAACAACTCCAATTGGCTCAATAACTTCACACACCATCAGGCTTCCAAGCAGCTCTCAAGAAACCTAGTTTTCACACTCTATGCTTAGTGCCCTTTGAGTGCATTATCTAGGAATGAACCTGGTAGAGCATCCCACACAAATGAATGCTCCACATGCGGGTTTCACATGCCACCAACTCCACATTCTCAGGCAACTTCAGCGCCACAGCCGTTTTCAGATAGCCCTCAATGCAAAGGTTCTAGACGCAAATATTGGTGTGAGAGCTAATTCAATCAAGGAAACACTGCATGTTGGTGAAGGGCATATTGAAGAAGGATCACCCGAGTGGTTCTTGTGGGAGAACAACTCCAATTGGCTCAATAACTTCACACACCATCAGGCTTCCAAGCAGCTCTCAAGGAAACTCAGTTTTCACACTCTATGCTTAGTGCCCTTTGTATGCCTAGGACTGAAATGAAGCTTGGTCAGCATCCCACACAAACGAATGCTCCACATGCGGGTTTCACATGCCACCAACTCCACATTCTCAGGCAACTTCAGCGCCACAGCCGTTTTCAGATAGCCCTCAATGCAAAGGCTCTAGACGCAAATATTGGTGTGAGAGCTAATTCAATCAAGGAAACAGTGCATGTTGGTGAAGGGCATATTGAAGAAGGATCAGCCGAGTGGTTCTTGTGGGAGAACAACTCCGATTGGCTCAATAACTTCACACACCATCAGGCTTCCAAGCAGCTCTCAAGGAAACTCAGTTTTCACACTCTATGCTTAGTGCCCTTTGAGTGCATTATCTAGGAATGAACCTGGCAGAGCATCCCACACAAACGAATGCTCCACTTGCGGGTTTCACATGCCACCAACTCAACATTCTCAGGCAACTTCTGCGCCACAGCCTTTTTCAGATAGCCCTCAATGCAAAGGCTCTAGACGCAAATATTGGTGTGAGAGCTAATTCAATCAAGGAAACACTGCATGTTGGTGAAGGGCATATTGAAGAAGGATCAGCCGAGTGGTTCTTGTGGGAGAACAACTCCATTTGGCTCACTAACTTCACACACCATCAGGCTTCCAAGCAGCTCTCAAGGAAACTCAGTTTTCACAATCTATGCTTAGTGCCCTTTTGAGTAGCTAGGACTGAAATGAAGCTTGGTCAGCATCCCACACAAACGAATGCTCCACTTGCGTGTTTCACATGCCACCAACTCAACATTCTCAGGCAACTTCAGCGCCACAGCCGTTTTCAGATAGCCCTCAATACAAAGGCTCTAAACGCAAATATTGGTGTGAGATCTAATTCAATCAAGGAAACACTGCATGTTGGTGAAGGGCATATTGAAGAAGGATCAGCCGAGTGGTTCTTGTGGGAGAACAACTCCATTTGGCTCACTAACTTCACACACCATCAGGCTTCCAAGCAGCTCTCAAGGAAACTCAGTTTTCACACTCTATGCTTAGTGCCCTTTGTATGCCTAGGACTGAAATGAAGCTTGGTGAGCATCCCACACAAACGAATGCTCCACATGCGGGTTTCACATGCCACCAACTCCACATTCTCAGGCAACTTCAGCGCCACAGCCGTTTTCAGATAGCCCTCAATGCAAAGGCTCTAGACGCAAATATTGGTGTGAGAGCTAATTCAATCAAGGAAACAGTGCATGTTGGTGAAGGGCATATTGAAGAAGGATCAGCCGAGTGGTTTTTGTGGGAGAACAACTCCGATTGGCTCAATAACTTCACACACCATCAGGCTTCCAAGCAGCTCTCAAGGAAACTCAGTTTTCACACTCTATGCTTAGTGCCCTTTGAGTGCATTATCTAGGAATGAACCTGGTAGAGCATCCCACACAAACGAATGCTCCACTTGCGGGTTTCACATGCCACCAACTCAACATTCTCAGGCAACTTCTGCGCCACAGCCGTTTTCAGATAGCCCTCAATGGAAAGGCTCTAGACGCAAATATTGGTGTGAGAGCTAATTCAATCAAGGAAACACTGCATGTTGGTGAAGGGCATATTGAAGAAGGATCAGCCGAGTGGTTCTTGTGGGAGAACAACTCCATTTGGCTCACTAACTTCACACACCATCAGGCTTCCAAGCAGCTCTCAAGGAAACTCAGTTTTCACACTCTATGCTTAGTGCCCTTTTGAGTAGCTAGGACTGAAATGAAGCTTGGTCAGCATCCCACACAAACGAATGCTCCACTTGCGGGTTTCACATGCCACCAACTCAACATTCTCAGGCAACTTCAGCGCCACAGCCGTTTTCAGATAGCCCTCAATACAAAGGCTCTAGACGCAAATATTGGTGTGAGATCTAATTCAATCAAGGAAACACTGCATGTTGGTGAAGGGCATATTGAAGAAGGATCAGCCGAGTGGTTCTTGTGGGAGAACAACTCCATTTGGCTCACTAACTTCACACACCATCAGGCTTCCAAGCAGCTCTCAAGGAAACTCAGTTTTCACACTCTATGCTTAGTGCCCTTTGTATGCCTAGGACTGAAATGAAGCTTGGTGAGCATCCCACACAAACGAATGCTCCACATGCGGGTTTCACATGCCACCAACTCCACATTCTCAGGCAACTTCAGCGCCACAGCCGTTTTCAGATAGCCCTCAATGCAAAGGCTCTAGACGCAAATATTGGTGTGAGAGCTAATTCAATCAAGGAAACACTGCATGTTGGTGAAGGGCATATTGAAGAAGGATCAGCCGAGTGGTTCTTGTGGGAGAACAACTCCATTTGGCTCACTAACTTCACATACCATCAGGCTTCCAAGCAGCTCTCAAGGAAACTCAGTTTTCACACTCTATGCTTAGTGCCCTTTGAGTGCATTATCTAGGAATGAACCTGGTAGAGCATCCCACACAAACGAATGCTCCACTTGCGGGTTTCACATGCCACCAACTCCACATTCTCAGGCAACTTCAGCGCCACAGCCGTTTTCAGATAGCCCTCAATGCAAAGGCTCTAGACGCAAATATTGGTGTGAGAGCTAATTCAATCAAGGAAACACTGCATGTTGGTGAAGGGCATATTGAAGAAGGATCAGCCGAGTGGTTCTTGTGGGAGAACAACTCCAATTGGCTCAATAACTTCACACACCATCAGGCTTCCAAGCAGCTCTCAAGGAAACTCAGTTTTCACACTCTATGCTTACTGCCCTTTGTATGCCTAGGACTGAAATGAAGCTTGGTGAGCATCCCACACAAACGAATGCTCCACATGCGGGTTTCACATGCCACCAACTCCACATTCTCAGGCAACTTCAGCGCCACAGCCGTTTTCAGATAGCCCTCAATGCAAAGGCTCTAGACGCAAATATTGGTGTGAGAGCTAATTCAATCAAGGAAACAGTGCATGTTGGTGAAGGGCATATTGAAGAAGGATCAGCCGAGTGGTTTTTGTGGGAGAACAACTCCGATTGGCTCAATAACTTCACACACCATCAGGCTTCCAAGCAGCTCTCAAGGAAACTCAGTTTTCACACTCTATGCTTAGTGCCCTTTGAGTGCATTATCTAGGAATGAACCTGGTAGAGCATCCCACACAAACGAATGCTCCACTTGCGGGTTTCACATGCCACCAACTCAACATTCTCAGGCAACTTCTGCGCCACAGCCGTTTTCAGATAGCCCTCAATGGAAAGGCTCTAGACGCAAATATTGGTGTGAGAGCTAATTCAATCAAGGAAACACTGCATGTTGGTGAAGGGCATATTGAAGAAGGATCAGCCGAGTGGTTCTTGTGGGAGAACAACTCCATTTGGCTCACTAACTTCACACACCATCAGGCTTCCAAGCAGCTCTCAAGGAAACTCAGTTTTCACACTCTATGCTTAGTGCCCTTTGTATGCCTAGGACTGAAATGAAGCTTGGTGAGCATCCCACACAAACGAATGCTCCACATGCGGGTTTCACATGCCACCAACTCCACATTCTCAGGCAACTTCAGCGCCACAGCCGTTTTCAGATAGCCCTCAATGCAAAGGCTCTAGACGCAAATATTGGTGTGAGAGCTAATTCAATCAAGGAAACACTGCATGTTGGTGAAGGGCATATTGAAGAAGGATCAGCCGAGTGGTTCTTGTGGGAGAACAACTCCAATTGGCTCAATAACTTCACACACCATCAGGCTTCCAAGCAGCTCTCAAGGAAACTCAGTTTTCACACTCTATGCTTAGTGCCCTTTGTATGCCTAGGACTGAAATGAAGCTTGGTCAGCATCCCACACAAACGAATGCTCCACATGCGGGTTTCACATGCCACCAACTCCACATTCACAGGCAACTTCAGCGCCACAGCCGTTTTCAGATAGCCCTCAATGCAAAGGCTCTAGACGCAAATATTGGTGTGAGAGCTAATTCAATCAAGGAAACACTGCATGTTGGTGAAGGGCATATTGAAGAAGGATCAGCCGAGTGGTTCTTGTGGGAGAACAACTCCAATTGGCTCAATAACTTCACACACCATCAGGCTTCCAAGCAGCTCTCAAGGAAACTCAGTTTTCACACTCTATGCTTAGTGCCCTTTGAGTGCATTATCTAGGAATGAACCTGGTAGAGCATCCCACACAAATGAATGCTCCACATGCGGGTTTCACATGCCACCAACTCCACATTCTCAGGCAACTTCAGCGCCACAGCCGTTTTCAGATAGCCCTCAATGCAAAGGCTCTAGACGCAAATATTGGTGTGAGAGCTAATTCAATCAAGGAAACACTGCATGTTGGTGAAGGGCATATTGAAGAAGGATCACCCGAGTGGTTCTTGTGGGAGAACAACTCCAATTGGCTCAATAACTTCACACACCATCAGGCTTCCAAGCAGCTCTCAAGGAAACTCAGTTTTCACACTCTATGCTTAGTGCCCTTTGTATGCCTAGGACTGAAATGAAGCTTGGTCAGCATCCCACACAAACGAATGCTCCACATGCGGGTTTCACATGCCACCAACTCCACATTCACAGGCAACTTCAGCGCCACAGCCGTTTTCAGATAGCCCTCAATGCAAAGGCTCTAGACGCAAATATTGGTGTGAGAGCTAATTCAATCAAGGAAACAGTGCATGTTGGTGAAGGGCATATTGAAGAAGGATCAGCCGAGTGGTTCTTGTGGAAGAACAACTCCGATTGGCTCAATAACTTCACACACCATCAGGCTTCCAAGCAGCTCTCAAGGAAACTCAGTTTTCACACTCTATGCTTAGTGCCCTTTGGGTGCATTATCTAGGAATGAACCTGGCAGAGCATCCCACACAAACGAATGCTCCACTTGCGGGTTTCACATGCCACCAACTCAACATTCTCAGGCAACTTCTGCGCTACAGCCTTTTTCAGATAGCCCTCAATGCAAAGGCTCTAGACGCAAATATTGGTGTGAGAGCTAATTCAATCAAGGAAACACTGCATGTTGGTGAAGGGCATATTGAAGAAGGATCAGCCGAGTGGTTCTTGTGGGAGAACAACTCCATTTGGCTCACTAACTTCACACACCATCAGGCTTCCAAGCAGCTCTCAAGGAAACTCAGTTTTCACACTCTATGCTTAGTGCCCTTTGTATGCTTAGGACTGAAATGAAGCTTGGTCAGCATCCCACACAAACGAATGCTCCACTTGCGTGTTTCACATGCCACCAACTCAACATTCTCAGGCAACTTCAGCGCCACAGCCGTTTTCAGATAGCCCTCAATACAAAGGCTCTAAACGCAAATATTGGTGTGAGATCTAATTCAATCAAGGAAACACTGCATGTTGGTGAAGGGCATATTGAAGAAGGATCAGCCGAGTGGTTCTTGTGGGAGAACAACTCCATTTGGCTCACTAACTTCACACACCATCAGGCTTCCAAGCAGCTCTCAAGGAAACTCAGTTTTCACACTCTATGCTTAGTGCCCTTTGTATGCCTAGGACTGAAATGAAGCTTGGTCAGCATCCCACACAAACGAATGCTCCACATGCGGGTTTCACATGCCACCAACTCCACATTCTCAGGCAACTTCAGCGCCACAGCCGTTTTCAGATAGCCCTCAATGCAAAGGCTCTAGACGCAAATATTGGTGTGAGAGCTAATTCAATCAAGGAAACAGTGCATGTTGGTGAAGGGCATATTGAAGAAGGATCAGCCGAGTGGTTCTTGTGGGAGAACAACTCCGATTGGCTCAATAACTTCACACACCATCAGGCTTCCAAGCAGCTCTCAAGGAAACTCAGTTTTCACACTCTATGCTTAGTGCCCTTTGGGTGCATTATCTAGCAATGAACCTGGTAGAGCATCCCACACAAACGAATGCTCCACTTGCGGGTTTCACATGCCACCAACTCCACATTCACAGGCAACTTCAGCGCCACAGCCATTTTCAGATAGGCCTCAATGCAAAGGCTCTAGACGCAAATATTGGTGTGAGAGCTAATTCAATCAAGGAAACACTGCATGTTGGTGAAGGGCATATTGAAGAAGGATCA